>NW_007730395.1:113903-150122 GCF_000696425.1 Galeopterus variegatus
CAAGCAGAAAGGACATTGTTGGGTGGGAGGGGAGAGAGGGCGGGGGGAGGAGGGTTTCGGTAATGGGCCACAATAATCAACCTCATTGTATATCAACAAAATAAAATTAAGAAAAAAAATAAATAAATAAAAATTAAAATTAAAAAAAAAAAAAAAGATGGTCAAACCTTGATGGAAGGAAGGGATCCACACTAAAATCACCACATGACAGGTTAAGATGAGAGATGGCTACACATGGTTAATATAGGCCTGGTTGCCTGGGCCAATAAATGATATTGAAGATTTATGAAATGGCTTTAAAACTTTAAGACCATCACACTTTCACTCAGAGAAATAGGAGTTTATGATTCGTCGAAACTTGGAATAATTTTTTTCTTAAAATCCATTCTTTGTAGGAGGAAATTCCAATTAGATTATAGGTTGCAGCTGCTTCTCAGGCTTATTCTGCAGTGTTCTGAGTTTTCACCTTTTTCTGTCTTCGCAGGCATTTGGAGGGGGCAGGTCACTGAGAAAGTGTGTATTAGAAACTGCTATCAAGGTATCATTTGAGCTGTGTTTCTGCAGAATTTCTTTCTTTCTTTCTTTTTTTTTTTTTACTAGGAAATCGTAGGAGAAGGGATGAAAGACTTAATCATGACAGTTTTAAGGCCACGTTCCTAAGTCTTGGGGGGTGATTCAGTTCCTTCATAGAGGACTAGACCTTTATAGCAAGTGGCTCTTACTCTGAGAAATACAGCAATACTTCAGAGAAGCAACCCTTGGCAGGTGATTCTATTGGCCCAGTGGTAGAAACAGTGATTTTTTCATACTCTGCACAATATGGCTTTTTGCATATTTAAGGCACAGGGGTAATGTCACTTCGAAGGAAGGTGGTGGTGCCTTGAGAGCAAGTATTTCAGTTGCAGCCGATGTCAAGAGGGAATGTAGACTCTAGGTTGTCATGTCTTTTGATAATTTTCAAGAGGGAAAAAGCCCTCTAAAATTTATAATATTAGCAAATAATTAAATATTTTAAAAGTGGTCCTGGTCAAAGGCACCCTGGCTGCTGGTGACACCCACCCTAAGGGTTCCAGAGTGCAGCTTCTCCTTTAGAACGGGAAGTCCCTCTCCGTGGGTATCTTCACTGGCGGGTCCCCATTCCTACAGGGAGACCCGGGATAGGCTGGAGACAAGTGGAGTCTCTGTTCGTGCTGATTCGGCTCAGTGGTTTCCAGGCCGTGGATACCTCCCCTCGCCCGGGGGCTTCTCCTCCTCCTCAGAGTCAGTCTGTCCTTGCAGCTTCTGGGCCCCAGAGAACCGACCACAGTGGGGGGTGCTGGCAGAGTATCTAGAGTCACTTACAGAAGAAGATGCAGNACCTCCCCTCGCCCGGGGGCTTCTCCTCCTCCTCAGAGTCAGTCTGTCCTTGCAGCTTCTGGGCCCCAGAGAACCGACCACAGTGGGGGGTGCTGGCAGAGTATCTAGAGTCACTTACAGAAGAAGATGCAGATGTCCCTGCATCTTTGATGGCTCCCCGTTTATATTTCTCTCCCTGCTTGATCCTCTAAGCTCCCAACTCATCTAACTGCTGATTTGAATCTCGTCTTCAAAGTCAAATAGACGTCAAACTTGACTTATCCAAAATGAGCTTGGCTCCCTCTGCCCCCACCCCATTATTCAAATCCATCTGTGTTCCTGTCTTTCCATTCTTCCTCAGTCATGTACCACCATCCACCCACCTTCTCCAGAAAAAAAGCCAAGTGTTCTCCTTGAGTCTTCGTTTTTGCTTCCTCCTCCACCAGAGCAACATATTCCAGAATATATCCTGAGTCTACCTACTGCTTCCATTACACAATCAAACAACCATTATCTCTTGCTGGGCTACTGCACTTACCATGAAACCCACATCTCTGCTCCCACGTTTGCCCTCAAACAGTCCATTCTCCATAGAGAAGCNAACCTTTTAAATTTTATTAATTCTGTGTTTTTCATGTGAGAGCCATTTTTCACTCAGAAGCGTTTTATCTTTCCAAAAATTTGTCGTGTAGATCATGATGAATGATGAATCCAAAACCACATGGACATATGGCTGCTGGGTGGTCTGCCAGGTCACTTGCTACCCTGATGACTTGAGTCTACACAAGCACCTTGGTGGGCACACAGTGCAGATATTCATTATGGGTGTTTGGACTTTTTTGAGAGTAGAAGCCAGTATGGGTGTTACATCACAAATCCATATTCGTAATTTTAACTGTGAATCTCGTTTTAACCCTAAAACAATCTGGCTCTGGGAAACATGGATTAAAGTTTGAGGACCTTCCCAAGCATCTGTAAATCATGTGGGGCTCTTGTCTGACCCTAGGATGATGACTAATGCCTGGGATAAGTTGGGATGGCACTGTCCGTAGACCGGTACAGAGAGAGAGATGACAATCCAGTGGGTCACTGCTGGTTTCCAGAGATACTGATTACCAGTAGCAATTTTTAGTGGTTCATTTAAAAAAATACTTCTAGCTTTTCCCCTCCTGATTGTTTTTCTGGGCTTAACTGTTTACAACTCTTTTAACTGACCAGCAGCTTTGCTTCTGTCTTTTCTATTCAAAATGAGTTTACTGAAGATTTAAGAATGGCTTTTGGTTCGCAGTTATTATTTTGTAACTTTTGTTTCATACCATTTCCAGGAAGTTCTCTCCTTTGGCTCTGGAGTCAGCTCTGACAGCTCTGAGTGCCAGGACCCTGGTAATTAGTGACACGGAGAAGGCAAGTGACATTTACATCCGATTACCTTTGGAAACTTGCAACTGAGGTTTCCTGCAGAGAAATCTAAGGAAACAAAGTCAGTTTCAAAGTCAGTTTCAAAGTCAGTGGCTGCCTCATCCTCTAGGATCACTGATTAGGAACAGGCTCTTCCCCCAAGACCATTTCCATTTCTGTGGCAGGCTTTGAATAGAACTAATATATTTTATAAATGCAAATGGGTTTAATTTGAGCAAAGTGAGTGACAGACTAAACTAGATTCTTACTTGTTCCCAGTTGCTTCCTGCCACAATCTTTCAGGCAGATGTTTCTGGCAAAAGGATAATACCAAGTTCACATAATGATGATGAAGCGTGTCACAGTGCTGGCTTTGCTGCCAGGAAAGCCCCATTCAACACTTGCTCCAGTACCGCAAGCGAAGTGATCCAGAACAGAGGTGATCGGTGTCAGCAGAGTACTCCACAGACTGCTGATGGGGGCCAGTCTGCCCAGCATACGATGAAAATAAAAACTCTGAAGAAAAGCCGACATTGGTACTGTCGACTGAAATTAAGTCTGTCAAGACAGAAATAATTTTGTAAGGGTTACTGGGAGCCAAATGCGAGGATTGACTCAGGAAACACCATTCGACAGAGTCAGAGAAGTGTTCTGAGGTCTATTACAAATAACAAAGGCTTTCCAGACAGAAAGGTTGCAGGAAGCAGAAACAAAGAGCAAGACGTGGATTGGTCATTTCAAAGTGACCTTCCTTGTAAGGTGGGGACAGAACAATAGGAAAATAACATCTGCTATCATCAGGTTACTTGGGCTATCTCTTTCATCCAAGGATTAAAGCAGAGGGAACTTCATTATCATGCCTCTTGAAAATTTAAACTGGCACACTGGGGAAATTGGCTGTTATCTCTTTCTCAGCCCCCATAATCTCATGAGCCAATCTGTCACAATAAATCTCTTTCTCTATACCTATATGTTTCTTACTGGTTCTGTTTCTCTAGCAAACCTGTATGACATACAACAGTTTATAGAGCATTTTTGTATCCACTGTCTAATTTGAGCCACACAGCCATGCTGTAAAGTAAAGATTAGCAATCCCACTTTTCAGAAGAAGAATACAAACCACTTTTACGTGCTGTGGACATTCAGAGAGGAAGGGGCGCAGGGAAGACTTGACTCTGTCTCTAACTCTCCAAATTCTTTACCCTTTTAACTTGGACACAAACAATGAGCTTTTTTTTGTGTGTGTGTTTGTTTGTTTATTTTTAATCTCCTGAGAACTAGGGGCTAGGGTGGCCTCTGGAAATTTTGAGGGAATGATGACAAAAATAAAATGGATGAACATTTCTGCAAATGCTTTACAGTTTAGGAAACACTTTTACATGCACACCCTTACATGGAATAAAGTAACGTAGCCATGGTCACGAAGTTAATATGCAATATGTAGCCCAGGTCCTGTTACACTAGAAATCATCCTCTGTAAACCAAGCTGGTCTCAAAATAAGGTCAATTACCTTGGATCAGATTAGAAGAACCCCTCCCCCCAAAAAATTTTTGATAGATTTGAAAAACAAGAAACTAAAGTTGACACAAAAAATGCAATAGTCTGCACTGAGTGCAGTGTTATTTGCAAACTCTCTTCCACCCTCTTCCAAAGTCCTGTAGCCGGGCAATTTCTCTCTTACTCCCAGATTCACAAGCTTCTATGATTCCAGGGTTGAATCTTTATAATATGCATTCTCATATTGCATTTAGAATCCAGTTGATTTTCTCTCTCCAATATCATGAGATGAATGTATTCAGAAATAAGTTTATGTTTTCTAACAGTCTATACTTGTATCTGTTTCAAACCAAACATTAGAACAAACCCTAGTATGTGTGATACACACGTGTTCCTAAACAACCAGATGGATTGCAAACATGTACACAGAATTTCCTCACATCTGCATAGGTACATTTTATAAAATACAGACAGAGCAATAATTAGCATATACTCCAAAGAATAAGAAATAACACATGAAAGCTATTTTTCCCAGGAAAAAAATAACTTTACTATTTATCTTATTATTCAAGTATACCAATTAGCTATTTTAAAAAATCAAATAATTCAGACATATATTGGTAGAGTTTGGATGTGTTGTCTCCCCCAAACTCATGTGGAAATCTGATCCCCAATGTGGCAGTGTTGGGAGCTATTTGAGTCATGGGGGTGGATCCCTCATGAATGGATTTAATGCTCTCCCTGGGGTGGGGGTAGTGAGTAAGTTCTTGCTCTATTAGTTCCCATGAGAGCTGATTGTTTAAAGGACCCTGGCATCTCCCCCCCCCCCGCTCCACCATTTTTGCAATGTGATACCCTGCTATCATTGAAGTCTCCACCAGAGAACACCTTCACCAGATGTGCTCTGTGGACTTTGGACTTCCCAGCCTCTGAAACTGTAAGCAAAAAATTTCGTTTTCTTTATAAATCACTCAGTTGCAGGTATCTTGTTATGAGCAACAGAAATGGACTAATACATGTATCAAAAATAAAATGAAAACTCTCTATGATCTACTTTCCTGAGAGAACTATTGGTAGCAGTGTGGCAAATGTATAATAATACATTGCCTAGATGTGCTGTAATTTATTTAGATTTCCCATATGTTTGGAAATTTTTAGAGTTTCATTATTGAAAATGAGCAATTAATATATTTTTATATATACATTTGAGTAATTATTCAGTTACTTCCTGTATTAGTCAGGGTTTGCTAGAGAAACAGAACCAATAAGATATATATAGGTACATAGAAAGAGATTTATTATGAGGGATTGGCTCATGAGATTATGGGGGCTGAGAAGTTTCACAATTTGCTGTTTGCAAGCTGGAGATCCAGGTAAGCTGACCATATAGTTCCAGTCCAAGCCCAAAGGCCTGAGAATCAGCAGTATAATGTTTGGGGGTAAGAGAAGGTGGATGTCCCAGCTGAAGCAGAGGGAGCAAATTCACCCTTTCTCCACTGTTTTGGTCTATTTAGTCCCTCAAAGGACTGGATGGTGGCCATCTGTATTGGCAAGGACGATCTTCTTTATTCAGTGTACTGATTAAAATATAATCTCTTCTGGAAACACCCTCCTAGACACAGCCAGAAAAACTGTTTTACCAACTATCTGGGCATCCCTTAGCTCAGTTAAGTTGACACAAAATTAACCATCATATGTTTTAGGCAAAAGTTACACTAAATGAAATTGCTAGGGCATTTCAGATTTTGACACATATTGCCAGATTGTCCTCTGGTAAAGTTTTTATGCAGCTTCCATCAAGAGATATGTAGATTTCTTTTTCTACCTCCCCCTGGACAATACTGAGTCTCATCAGTCTTTGAAATCTTTTGCTGCTTAAATATGGAAACTTAAAAATTCTACTCAAGCTCTAATATTTCCCCCTTCAGAATATAATAAAATTAAAAGTGTAAAAATAAAATTAAAAATGAAAAAAAAAAAGCCATGTAGATAAATAAATAAAAAAACATGAATCTAATATAATATCTATTGGATCCATGCAAAACTAGTTTGAGACAGTCAACAATTACTTATTTAGTTGAGAGATAATGAACACCTGAAAAAGAGCAGTAGTAATGACCATGGGGAGGAGGACAGGGATTTACCATGAATGTAGGAAAGTGGGGACAGAGAGTCTTTGAGAAAAGTTCACACGGAGAACACTAAAATGAATTTCCTGCCTTACTGAAGAATTTCATGCACAGTGACAGGCCTCTGGTGTCACCAAAGCCTTGATGCTCATCTCCCAAAGGAGTTGATGCCTAACTCTTTCTTTCCAGTTAAGATCTCTCTCTTCCCAGGCCAGTCTGCTGTGACTTTGTTGCCATTTCCTGGCCTGGGTCCCAACTTCCTCCATGTCCCTGGCCTCAGATGTGACTTCTGCTCTGCTCTGTCCTAGTGTATCCACACCCTGGGCCCCTGCATTTTTTGCTCTGTACTTGAATGAACACCTTCATTCCTCACCATTTTCTCTGCTGTAAAGGATTTCTTATTCTTTTTTACCGTGATTGCACAACCATAATGAGGACATATTAAGATAATAAGATGATTAGGGGGTCCATTAATCCCAGGTATAGAATCATGGTATGTTTGAATTAGTACAAGAGTTCATTCATTGAGCATCCACTCTGTTGTCACTACACATGTCATTTCATCATCAAATAGTCTTGAAGGCATTCATTTGTTCAGGTGGGCAGCAAACATCCATTGAGTACCCATTATGTGCCAGGCACTCATCTATGTATTTAAAATAATGCAATGAACACAGCATCAGATTCTGCCCTTAAGAAGATTACATTCTAGTGGGGAAACAGACCATAAATAATTAAATAAATAGATATGTGAAATAATTATGAATAAAGGTGAGTGATATGAATTAAAATACAGTAGGGGAAGAGCAAAGACGTTGAGGTGATGGAGAGAATGGGGGTGGCTATTTCAAAGAGGAAGGACAGAGAAAGTACTTCTGAGAAGCGGCATTTGAGGGAAGACCTTACTGGAGGGAGGGATCAAGCTATATGCAATCCTAGGAAAAGGCAGAGAAAACAGCATGTGCAAAGGTCCTGAGGTGGAAAGGAGCTCAGCGTGCTTGAAGAAGGAAAGGCCAGTGTGTCTGGAGCACACTGAGCAAAGGGGACAGTGAGAAGAGATATGGTTGGAGGAGTAGGCAGGGCAGGCCACAGGGCCTTGTGGCCATGTTCGGAATTCTGGATTTCACTCTGCCTGTGCTAGGTGACCACTGGCAAAGTCTAAGCAAGTGTGGACACCAATATGTGATTTACATATTTCAGCAGATTGTCTGGATCTCATGGGGAGAAGAGATGGGCAGTGGGGCAGGGAGTGCAAGAGGGCAAGAGTGAAAACAGAACAGTTAAAGGTTTATTACATTGTCCAGGCAAGAGAGGATGGTGGCGTTTATTGTATCCATTTGACAGATGAGGAAACTGTAGCTCTTAGACTTCATACTGTTATCACAGAATCTCTAGTCCTTAAGACAGTTCTGGGATCTCAACTGATACTTTTTTGAATCAAACTAAAATGAGAGTCTGAGTTGCCCAAGTGCAAAATGGCAATTAAGAAACAAATTCTTGATTTAAAGTCAGGTCTGCCCGGCTCCCTGTCCAGGACTCTTTCCTCAGTGTTAAGATGCCTTTCGTGATACAACACAAGCTGATTCCTGTAAATCGTTTTCCATTAATGATATGGTTTTGATTGATAATATTAGTCAAAAGAGAAAATAAGAGACTATGTGAATATGCTCTCTCTTTCTTTTCTTTTTTTTCTTTTACCTTGGCTAACTTATTACTTCATTTTCAGACACTAGAGTTATAACATTCATTTTACAGAAAAAAAATAAGTGTGATAACCAAGAAAAGGCACTTATGAGAATAACCGAAACAATAACTAATGACTGTCATCAAAGAAGGACTGAATCTCTAAATTTTAATATTAAAAAACCCAGAGTTAATAGTTATTTAATGCATTATATTTCAGGTACTATATGCTTTGCATGTGTTATAGCTAATTTTTCATAGGAGACTTTAAGCTGGTATTCTTCTTCCAATTTATTGGTTTAAAAAAAAAAGGTACACAGAGTTTAAGCAATTTGCCTGCCATAATAAAGCTGGTGAATGGCAAAGTAGGAATGAAAACAAAACTCTGAAGTTTCTCTCCTTGGGGAGGGAGGGGGTTGGTGGTGGTTTCCAGCCCTCTGGCTCCCCTAGGGCTCCTTCCCCACCTCCCTCAATAACAAGCCCAGGATCAAAGCCATGTGCAAGGCTGAGTGTTGTCAGAGCTGCAGCAGTCTTACAAAGCTAGCACGGTGGATGGAAGTCTGCATGGGCTGAGTTTTGTGCCATTTTCTTCAATTCAGAAATAGTCACTATCCCATTATGACACTGGTTGGAATTGAGATGACCATAATGGAAAATAAAACAGATCCATCTTTTGAACAGGGCAAGTGCAAGTGTGTGTGTGTGTGTGTGTAAACAATATTTATTTTCAGATTGCCTTGTTGTAGACAAAAGGGTTGAAACACAGAAAGTAAAAAATAATTGCATCATTTGCAATATAAATTAGTTACCTCGCTTTCTAATTCTCCCTTTCCTCTTTATTTCCTTCCTTGATCTTATTAAAATAATTTTGTTTTCCCAACTAATGTTTCTGTTGTTCTGTATGTTACTGTATTCCTGCGAATAATTCGAATGTCTTATCTGAGAGATTTAAAGTGTTGCCTGAGCTCTCACAGTTTATTAGTTGAAGAGAGAGGATTTTCCTTCTCATCTATCATTCACGGTTTGCTGCTGTGAGTTCACAAATCCAGGAACCTTCAAAAAGTGGAAAATAATACTGGGGAAGTAAGCAAAAAAAGAATGCTAGCATTCTGAGAGAGAATTCCAACATCCTGTTGCCCATTTATATGACACTGGCATAATCATTCTTTGGGTGGGTAAAAAACAAAATAAATTAATAATTCTACTTAGAAAATTCTATATTGCTTAGTGGGGAGAGGGTGAGCCACAGAATACTGACATGTTTGCTTCTCTTAACAGTGGAAGGTCTTTACATTTGCAAAGAAAAGAAGGCAATCTAAAGAATGTTACTGGTGGAACATCTCAAGAAGCGTGGCACTGTCATATCTGGAATGAATCCTACTGACTGTCTCCTCTCCACAAGTTGGTTTCAAAGCCAATGATATGCCAGTAAAGGATATGCATGGAAAATTGTAAATTGTCATATACAGAGAGTAGATCAACTGCATATGATCTTGACAACTAAACTGTTAACCCTTTGAGAAAGCCGCTGGGCGTGGTGCATAGCTTCGACACCTGCTCGCCTCTCATTTCCCTGATACCTTTAACATCTGGAATGGGACCTTCTTCTCCCAAAATACAGGGTCTAGTTACCCTGATGCAGTACATCAATGGCCAACTTGACCAATACCCTGGACCTGAGCTCTATTATCCTTGTGTTCCTATGTTTGTACCTATTATCTGTCTGATCTTGACTTTATTTTTGGATTTATTTTATTTGAATTTGGTGACAGTATTAGTCTGTTTCTGTTGCTTTTAATATAAGTGCTTGAAACTGGGTGGTTTATAAAGAAAACAAACTTTATTGCTTACAGTTTTGGAGGCTGGGGAGTCCAAAGTCCAGGGAACACATCCGGTGAAGGTCTTGGTGGTGGTGACAGTGACTCAGGGGTCTCACATGGCAGAAATGGCAGAGAGAGACACTCTCACATGCTCTCTCTCTCTTTTTTTTTTTTTGGCACTGGCCAGTATGGGGAACTGAACCCTTGACCTTGGTGCTACAAAGCTGTGCTTTCACCAACTGAGATAACTGACCAGCCCACACAAGCTCTCCTTTTAAAGCCCTCAGAACCATGCCCCTGGCCACCATTATTATTGCATTCACTACTGCATGAGCCTACAATCTAATCACCTCTTCAAGGCTCCATCTTTCAATTACCATAGAATTTCCCACCCTCCTAACAGTCACAGTGGGTGCCAAATTTCTAATACATAAAACTTGCGGGACACAATTCAAGCTTCAGTAAGTTGGAGGGGGAGCATTCAATCCACAGCATTCCAAAGCTGCCCCCCTAAAACTCACGTCCTTTTCACATACAAATACATTAATTTTGTCCCCAAAGTCTTAAATTGTTTCATCTCAAAAGCCTAAAGTTCAAAGTCCCAACTGTAAAATTAAATCAAGTTATCTACTTCCAAGATACAATGGTGGGGCAAGCATAGCATGCATATTTCCATCCAAAAAGGGAGAAATAGGCCAAAAGAAAGGGGTAACAGGCCCCAAGCAAGTCGAAACCCAGCAGGGAAAGCATTAGATCTCACAGCTGGCGAATCATGTGCCTTGACTCCATGTCTGATGTCCTCTGCATGCTGGAGTGGGGGTTGGATCCTCAAGTCCTTGGGCAGCTCCTCTTCTATGGCTTTCCTGATCTGAGCATGTTAAATAAATGTAAAAAAACCCCACCCAACTTGTTTTATGAGTTTGAGGTGCAAAATTAGGGCACATTTATTTTTAATATAAAATTAAATGACTCTGAGCCCCCATCCTGCCAATCACTAGTATCTTTTTTCCTGTTCTGGAGTACTCCCACCTAACTCCCCTTTGTGATACTTTCATTCCAAGCATCCCAGAGTCCCAGACATACGGACTCAACCCATGGAGTTAATTTTGGTTTGGCTCCAAGACAAAATATGGAGAAACGCCTTCAGTCTTCAAGGAGCCCATTCTCTTTAACTATTTTTGCTTCCACTACTGGGTGGTCTGAGAGTCCGATGCCTGCTTTGGCTGCCACCAGACATATCTCCACACAAACCTGGGGGTCCATCAGCTGAGTACAGTGCCCAAATACTGACTGTTTCAATGTTGAGGGCACACGCCACCCTTAATGAGTTAGCAGTAAGTGTGGGGTGGGGAGGCAGCATCCTTGTGTCATCTTGGATTCTCAGAGTCCCACCTCTTTAACTACACAGCTCTTCCAGTTTACACAATCCCACACAATCATGGTCTTGGTGGCCACACCCAATGCGAGTGAGTCAAGAGGGTTTCCAGCATTTTTGCACACCGCCCTTCCCCATAATCTTTTTGTCTTGCCGGAGAAAAGGAAGTCCTTCCATCTTTCAATCTTAAAGCCAGCCCCATTTCTTGACCAGGGTTATTGACGTATCTTTCAGAGTGGAAACCCCGCCTTGTCAAAAATGAACAAATAAATGAACCCCATCAGGATAATTAAAGAGTTGCGCAATAATCTATCACTGAAATCACGATACCACGATGCTCAATTATTAGGATAGGGACTCAGATGTTACACCACTAAATCTACACTATGATTTTAAGAAACAAACTGAGCAAAATAAATATTTTTATGTCTTGTAAATTTGGTGCATCATGGAGTAATTTTGTAAATTTTTACATATCTTCAAGCTCTCGTTATATTTCATGTGTTTTTAAAAAACATTTCTGAATCTTTATGCAAGTTTTCATTGGAAACATTCATTTTGGTTTATTTTTCTAACCCTATGGTTTGTCCTTAAATCTGCATGTTACACTTCTTTCACAAGAGCTTTTAATTCTGACTTCAGAAGTCCTCTTAAATGATGGTGATACAATTTCATGAGGTAGCATGAATTATGTAAGAGTAATTTAAAATAAAATAAATTTAGAGTCTAATATGGTGAAAATAAAATCAAAAGAAGTAAAATAGAGATAACTATCTGAAACATTTAAAATAAAAATACATTTAGTGAAAGAACTTAGACAATAGGCAAATTATGACAGATAAAAGAAATCAATGTAGAGGTGTCAAGAAATCAACATTTGAAGTTGTGATTCTCAGCTTTTACTTTTATAAATTTTTGTTTTAGATGAAGATTAGATATGTCATAAAATTTTTAGAAAAGTGAAAGTTAGCATAATTGGAGGAAGGTAGATTAGAAATAAAAAAGCAAAAGTGTAAAAAATGAGAATAAATTCCACAACAACATAAAAGATACACAAAATTATTTAAAAAGTAAAATGAATTCTGAGGCATAGATGCAACCACTTAAAAGATTCATGTAAAGTTTGAATACCGGTCCATTGTGTACAAAATTGGCATTATGTGAAGAAAATTTTGATTGGGATAATTGTCATTTTAGTCAATTTATTTTTGACAAGTTTACTCTTCAATTCTCACCAGATTTCAGAAAAACATGTCTGCTAGAGTGCAGAACTGAGTCTAGTCATAATCACAAGCAGCATGGTCAGGCTCCAGTGGGGTGTTAGACCAGTATAGATGCTTGTGCACACAGAGCCTGGGAGGCCACAGGACTGTTACCCCAGGGAAAGTTCCATAACCTGGCAGAGCTCTGAGCTGACATATTTGAAAATGATTTGTAAATGGAAAGATTTGGACAAATGTACAGGATTATTACAATATATTACTATTATTATTACTATAACAATACTTTCCTATTTCAATCTTACCTTAAAATATGATTTTTTTAAAAGGCAAAAAGCATGTTATAGTAGCTGCTAATGGAAATGTGACTGGTATATAGTACTAAAATAATCTCAATAGGATTTCTAAACTCTCTGTAGTTCAGGATCATCTCCTAGTTAGTTATCTGTTCACTGCCACTAGTTCTATCACTGCTTTGTGTGTATCTTTCACTGAAATGCTAGATTAAATGGGCTCTTCCACTCATTCTTTGATTTATCCATTGATTCATCCATTCATTTTTTTTTTCCTTTTTGTCTTTTTTCGTGACTGGCAATGGATCGCAACCCTCAGTGTTGCCCCCGTACCGGACCGGGACCGGCCACGGGATCACAACCCTTGGTGTTGCGCCCGCACCTCGCTCAGCCAGTGAGCGGGAACCGGTCTGTATGCGGGATCCGAACCCTCAGCGGGAGCGCCGCCGCGCTTCCCAAGTGGCGCACTGCAGCAGTGCGCCACCGGGCCGGCCCATCCATTCATTTTTTAAGGAAACATTTGGTGAATGCCTGTGTAGGCCAGAGCCTGCGCTAGGTGCTGTGGATTTTGGGACAAAATCAATGGTCCCTGCCCTCACAGAGCTCATAATCACTGGGGGTGACAAGTGAAGAAGTAAAGAACTACGGTGCATGGCAGCAGGTGCTGTGTGATAGCTGGCACAGAGCCTCCTGGGTGAGATCGTGCAGCATTTAACCCAGCTGCAAGATCAGTGAAAGATTCTTGGAGGAGATAGCAATTAGACATATGAACTAGGTCTTGAAGAATAATAGATAAGCATTAGTTTGGGAAAGAAAGATGGGTAAGAAAACGAACATACACTTTTTCTAATTAGCAACACGCAGAGTATCTTGCGCTATTTAGCCTCATTGTTAGCTGAACTGAACTGAGTCGCCTTTAAGGCAAGAGAATTTTGTTCAGTGTCTGCAAGGTGATGTGTGGCATCTAAGCAGAGTGCTTCCATTAATCAATTCTCTTTCATGCTGCCCAGTTAATAACTGCATTCATTCTCATAGCAGCTCAGAAATATATTACCACCTCAGGCCCACTGTTTCAAAATGAAAAATGATCATTGCTTCCTTCCTTACTGTGAATATTTTAAGTTACAATGTTATTACACTCATTTCTCTTTCATAAGCTCCAAAATGAGCATTGAAAATAATAGGCTTTGCTTTATTGATTTCAGAGAAACTACAGAAATGTAGAAATGTTGAGATTAAAAACACACACACGCACACACACATGACCAAACAAAATAAACTCTTGCCTTCTGTGAAATTCTGTATTTTAATCTGAAATAGCATACGGAATACCGACATTGTATTTGCTTATATTAAAAAGAGAAATACACTTGACATCTGCAGATTTGTAGGCATGTTGGAATTGGATCTTGAAGTGTGTTCAGTAAATGTCATTGATTAAAAACCAGCTCAAAAGTCTATAGCCACTTTAGAAATAACAATGGAATTGGAAACAGGTACTATAGCTCCCAAGGTGGTGAAAATCAAAGAGAAAGGAGGAAACAGGAATGAATATTTATTGAGCATTTACTATGTATCAGAAGCTTCATGGTGGCCACTGTTACCTATATTTCACAGATGAGAAACCCAAGACTCAAAAAATGTGGAAGATCTTGCCCTGGATCTCAGGTTTTGTAATTACCAGGGTTGGAATTCAGTCAATTCAGTCTCAAGTGTGTTATACTTTGGATCTTAGGCAGTTTTTATTATACAATTTCCACTGTGCTACAAAGAAGACAAAGTAGAGTAGAAACATATTTTGAAGAGGAAGAGAGAGTGGGCATTTATACCAATGAGCTGTAATCATTTCAGTTAAATGGGAAGTGAGTCCTGGTGGGGGCGAGAGGAGAAAGAGCTGGGAGGCAAAGACCACTGTTCATCTGGGTATCAGGTGATGAATATTTGACTTTATGAAATATATTTATTTTGCTAAAGAAAGGTAAAAGGGAAAAGTCCTCTTTTGAGAACATGAATTTTGATTTTGGTTTGAAAAACATGGTCCTCTAGGACAACTTCCTTCGTGATAGAAAGTCACCAGCAGATAAATGGTTCACCCAGTTCCTTCCTATGTGCAGTGACTTGTGTGTGTGTGCACGTGAGCGGGCGTGTGCACGTTTGTGTATGTGTGTGAGCATACGAGGCCTCATACCTCTTTTCACATAGTGCCACAACAGTGCCTGAGCACTTGACTAATAAACTCTTTCTTTGTCTAAGTTCTTGCTCCTTTGCCACCAATGAAGCCTACAGGTCGGTTCATTGTTCTATTTCCTTTTAGCCAACTATTTCCTTACAAAGCAGTTGACTCCATGAATTTGTTTCTCCAGGAGAATTATATTTTACCTGCAAACTTCTAGAGGGCATAATACAAAGATATGAATTCCTTATCCAGCAGAAGGAAGAACTGTGCTAATGGGAATAAAGGAAGCCTATTCTGGAAGAACTCACATTACACTACGGGGTGGAGATGAACACAAACAGAAAGAATGCTTCATGACCCAGGCTCCCCAGAGTGGCCAAAAATCTCCCCAATATGTCTTAAAGCTCCAGAATTTCCACCATCAAAGGTGAATTCTTTTGGACCAGAGTATTCTGTTCTTCATGACAGTACACCTTGGAGTGAGATTGCATTTTAAGCTGCCATCAGTGAAAGCGTTATTCAGAAAGGGAGGAAGGAGGTGAGATGAAGCCCAAAGTCCTCACCTTCTCTGATTTTGCACGAGCCAGCCTTGTTCAAAATTGGAAGAGAATTGAGACCGAGCCTGATCGGGGTGACTGTGCCTTGCTGTGGTAAGCAGTCCATTCAGCTTTGATATCCAGTGGGGGTCTCATCAACTTTGGCGCTGTCTTCTTGATATCTTTGTGCCTGTCGACATGGTTTCTAAAGTCTGTCTTATGAAGACAGGGTGGTGTGGTGTGCAGACCATGGCCTTTGGAGCCAGAGAATTTGGAGCGGTAATGGGTTCTGCCACTTTCTGGCAGCCTGACCTTCATTCCCACTGTCATGGCCAGTGAGGCACCATGGCCAAGTCCAAGCCTTTGCCACTCCTTTCCTGAATGTCTACCTGGTGTCCTTGCCTCTGGCTGCTTACTCTCTGATTTAGTCAGTCCTTGTTGTTGGACAACCTATTCAGCTCACGTCTTGTCATTTTGCTGCCCTACTTAAAATATTTTTTAACGGTACCTCATCACCTAAACTATAAAACCTGAATTCAGCAGAAGCCCTTTGTGATCTGGTCCATGCCCCCTCCTCCCAGCAACCCCTCCCACCTCACTCTCTGCTGTAGCATATCAGGCCATGAGTAGGTTATAATGCTTCGTGATTCTAGGTTATATTTGCTAGGTGTCCTTAGCATTTAGCTTTGATATTTTCCTTTCTTGTGTGTGAAAGCTTTCTTAATGTCCTAGCACCCCCCTTCCTTCTCCCTGCTGCAGCTTTGATTAGTTCTTCTTTGGTGTTATACTGTACCTTGCACAGATCTCCACTGTCATCAACCTTGTCCCTCACTAGGTTGCAATGATCCGCTTACTAGTGTGCCTCCCTTTAGAGGCTCCTGTGGAAATCATGAGCTCGCAGATGGCAGGACTGTAACGTGTACCCTCCAGATACAAGAACTGGGCACAGAGTCTGCTGCAGGACTGTCATTCAGACAGTGTTTATTAAATAAACAGTGTTACTTAAAGCTTTCTTAAGCCCAAAACTCTAATTTGTAAAATAGGAATAACACTCATCTCATGGAATTGTGAGGATAAAAAAAAATGTGAAAAAGAGCTTTTTAAGCTATAAAGATTATTATACATCCTAGTTATTATTATGAAATTAACATGCTGGGAATAAAACTTTTTATTTATCTAATGAGCATTTAAAACTCCAAAGATTCTACTCAAAGTCAGGAATTGCACTGGGTCTAAAGATTCCTGTAATATACAATGTTTACTGTAATTATTGGAATTTCTACCTGTTGGTTAGGCCCACACTGCTTTTAATTATCTTAGCTTCAGAGGGAAAAAAAAGCTGCATTAAGAAATGAAAGCCTCCTAACAGCTTGTTACAGGATCATTTGTTCACAAGTGCTAGCAAATGTACTTTACCGAATGCTTCAAATCCAGTTTTTAAAGACTAAGCCATAGCTAGTAATCATTTCATAAATATTAATGGAGAATATGCAAGTGGAAAGTTAAATTAAAATGCTACCAAATGGCTAGCAGGCAGCAGAAAATGAGCAGGAATCTCTAATCAGTAGAATTCATGGTTGTATAACTTTTATCCTCCCATTAGAGTGCAAAACAGAAGTTGATTTTTCTCCCACTTAAAATCAGTTCATGTTGAAGGGAGAATGCAAATCAACTCAATCGCTGAAGGACTCCAGAAACAGCAATTCTTTATGGCAAATCTTAGTTGAACGCAAATGACTGGACACATACAGAGGCTTCCTGACTGTGGTCTTCTCATTGGGTGGCTTGGCAGGACTTCAGAAAGTTTTGAGCAAAGGAGAGAACAAGCACTATCTCACATTCACTCACCATTGGTTTGTCATTTTTCTCTTCTGGAGTATTTTTGTACCTGTAACCAGCATGTTGAAAATATGATTGATTTTAGAGATTTCAAATGGGGAGAGAGGACTAGTATGGGGTACTGATTAGTTGGGCCGCATGTTGCTGGAGCATTTAACTTTAGATTATTTTTAGTATCAGCATAGGCCCCTTTATTCCACGTTATATCCATTCATCCGTCCAGCAAATGGTTCACCAAATACCTACTATGGACCAGGCCCTGTGATGGGCATTGGGCATAAATAATTGAATAAGACATAGTCCCATGGGTCATTTCTTCCACAGATTTCACAGTCTACTATAGTGACTCCTCACAGGTTTGTTTTGAGATTGAAGGAATTAATAGACTTCAAGCACTGAGAAGAGTTCTGGACACATAGTACTGATGTGTAGTAAGCCTTGTGTGATGGTGGGGGCAGGGCAATAGAAGGGGACGAAGATGGACAAACTGAGAGGAAACAGACCATGATGAGCTCCAAATGTCACACATATTTTTCTTATGAGAAAAGAGAAGTGGTTGAAGAATGGAAAGCAGGAGACTAAGACGATCATTCATGTGTCCCATCAAGACCATTGTGCCTGCTGTGTGGAGGATGCATTGGAGATGACAGAGGCTAGAGGGCTTCTCATCAGCTACAAGGTTATTGAGTTCAACAAGGAGAAAGAAGGTGGTGGGCTGACTTAGAGAGTGCATGGATGACAGAGGAAGGGGGGATATATTTGAGATTTTTTAGGTGGGGGAATTGGTGGGTCTTGGTGATTCATTGGGAATAGGCAGTGGGGGTAATGTGGAGCTTCAGATGGTGCCTGGGTTTCTGGAACAGGTGTCTGGTAGACACCTGAGACTTAAATGAGAGAAGTAAAAGTAAAAGAGAGGTAGGTTTTGGTGGAAAGGCTTTAAATTCACTGCCCTCATAAGAGCTGCACCATTAAATAGGGAATGCACTTAGCTGGATTCAAATGCTTTCAAGCAGCAGTGTAATTCTCGGATAAGACACTTCACCTTTCTGGACTTCTATTCCCGAACTCACAAAACAGAGGCAATGCCATCCTAATCCAAAGGGCGGATGAGAAAGTGCACAAAGACAGCACGGACGGAAGCCAGTGGCTGGCACGACAGGGCAGTGTTTGCTGGGGAGTCTGAACCAGAGCAGTGGGGAAGATTTCACACTGAATGGTTTGTTCAGTTTGGGAAACTTGCCCAAAAGGAAAAGAGCTATTCGTATACTCTTCATTCATGACTGACTTATTTCTTTACTTATTTATTCATCCCATCTGGCAAGAATTTATTGAGGGCTTTCCTGGGTAGGTAATGTGTCAGGCGCCATGACAAGGAGGATTCACTTCGGTCAGACAAGAATTCCTTTGGGTGTATTTACTGTATTTTTATGCTAAACCCACAGTCAGAATTACTTTTATCATATCTGTAATTCTGCTTCGTAGAATAAGGATGCAACAAAGATGTCCCTCAGTTCCTCAAAAAATAAAAATGGAACTACCATATGATCCAGCCATCCCGCTTCTGGGCATGTAACCAATGGAAACAAAGTGCGTATGTAGAAGAGATGTCTGCACCCTCCTGTTTACTGCAGCACAATTTGTAACAGTCAAGAGACGGAATCAACCTAAGTGTTCAACAATGGATGAATGGATTAAAAAAAAAGGTATACACACACACACACACACACACACAATGGAATACTATACAGCCATTAAAAAGAATGAAATCTTGTCATCTGCAGCAGCATGGATGGATTTGGAGGACATTAGGTTAAGTGAAGTAAGTCATGCACAGAAAGACAAATACCACCTGATCTCATTCATATGAAGAATCTGAAAAAAAAATATAACAAAAAGGTTGATATTATAAAGACCATAATAGGGGAAAGGGAAAACAGGTAGAGGTTGGCCGATGAGTACAAAGCTATGATTAGATAGAAGGAATGAGTGCTGGTGTTCTCTTGCACAGTAGGGTGACTGTGGCTAAGTTTTGTGTATTACATAGTAGCTGGAGGAGATGCTTTTGAATGTTTTTGTCACAAAGAAATGCTAAATGTATTAGGTGATGGATACATTAATTAACCTGACCCAATCATTACTCAACATATATATGTATCGTACCATTAGATTGTAACACATGAGTGTGTACAATTACAATGTGTCGATTGAAATAAATAAATATTTTTTTTTAAAAAAAGACGTCCCTCAGGATTTCCAAGGATATGACATCAACCCTTCACGGAGGCATCATGACCACAGAAGACAGCACACTGGATGGTTGCTAGTGAGCCAGTGTTTCTTTTCATGTTAAATGAATCACTGGGGGACAAATTGTTGTTAGTGATAGTTAAACCCTACTGAGCATTTTTATTGATGTGTACTTTTCACATCCATTATCTCAATTAATTCTATGAGGTAGGTTTCTTCTCCCCCCCTCCCAGTTTTGTTAGGTGTAATTGACACATAAAAATTGTACATATTTACAGTGTACAATATGATGTTTTGATATATGTATATATTATAATAATTAAATCAAGCTAAATAACATACCCATCACCTCACATACTTATCACTTTTTTTGTGTGGTGGGAGTATTTCAGATGTACTCTGTTAGCAGTTATGTCTTTTTCCCCCCAGTTTCTAGATGTGGAAACGAGGGCGAGGAGAGGTTAAATACCTTTGTTAAAGTCATACAGCTAGCAGGCAGTGGGGCTAGGACTGGAACCCAGGTCTGTGTGAATGCACTTCCTGCTATATTATCTCATACTGAACTGTAACTCGGTAGACTATTCAGGCAGCACATTGCCCATACTTCCATGTATCTAGAAGGGAATGTTACCTCGACCTTCCTGGATTGAGTCAGCTTTCTTCTCTGTACCCATGTTTTGTGCCTGCATCTTTCTTGGAGTTTATCACACTCTTTTGTTGTTCGGTTGGTTACCTCTCAGTCTCCTTTCCTATAATGTGAGCTTCTTGAAGGCAGGGGCCATGCTGTACAGTCTTGTGCTTGGCATATAATGAATGTAATGAGGAATGAATGAAGGTAGGTGTATATGGACTGCAGATCGTAAATTTTTCTAGCACACAGCAAAATTTTTCTGCTTTTGGTACAACTAAGAGCTTATATAGATAACTACATTTTAACTGAAGTAAAATTACCTATTCAGGTTTCAAAAATCTTTTCAAAGTCCACCTGGTCTGGAAAGCCTTCTGATGCGCCAGTATTGACTCTCTCATTTATGCTTCTACTCCACTGCCAATATTGCTCCCTTGTTTTACAGAATCATATAATTACTTATTCATCTCATTCCATATATCTTGAATATCTTGAATTAAAAGCCCTTTACACTTTTTAAATTTTATTGATGTTTCCTTTTCTTGCATAGCACCCTTGGCTAAGTACATTGGATTCTCTGTTACAGCTTATCCATCACCTTCTAAAAATGGAGTGAACAGAACTCTATTTAGTCATGGTGTTCAATGGCCAAAACTTGATTCTCAAGCACCTGGTAAATTTAAGCCTGCAAAATCAAAAGGAAATCATCAACAGAGTTGCCTGGGGAGTCAGACATGGGCAGTAAACATAGAAACAAACGACTTCTAGCCAACCTGCCAAGACCAGGAGTTTGGAGCACAGTCCTTGTGCCCTGGAACCAGATGACAGGAGAGAATGGAGACGCCAGGGCTTTTAGAGGAAAGCCTTGGGGTGACATCCTCTCTCCTCACCCCACCGACAGCAGTCTTAGGCAAACCATTTAACCTCTCTGCACTGCACTTGTGTTTCTATCTGTCTTCCATTCCCAGCTATTGTTTTCTTTAATGGCTTTTTTTTTTCGATTTTTTTAATTGAATGTTTAAGTTATAATTTCAATATTTCAGTAATTATAATTTATAATTTCAAAATAATTTCAATGTTTAAGTTATAGAGAAATTTCAGGTATAATACAAAAGTGTTTTTTCCTAAAACATTTGAATGTAAATTTCCAACATTTGAAAATGTTTTGAAAGAGCCAAAGAATGATCATCCCTGGATATTTTAGTGTTTTCTACAAACCAAGGCATTCTCTTATATAAGCACAATACAACCACCAAAATTAAAAAAAAAAAAAAGCATTGATGCATTACTATCATCTAATCTTTAGACCCCATTTAAGTTTTGCCAATTTCCCCCAGTATATATTTTATTGCAAAAAATCCAGTTCACGATTACCTGTTGTGTTTAGCTGCCATGTCTTCTTCAATCTGGAACAATTCTTAAGTCTTTCCTTCACCTTCAACATTTGAGAATTAGAGGGTCCCAGGGCAGTTATTTGGTAGAATGTCCTTCAATCTGGGTTTCTCTGATGTTTCCTCATGATGGGACTCAGGATCTGCAGCCCCAAATGACTACCTAATTGCAGGGTCCAGTGCAAAATAAAAAGGTGGCCTTGTTCAAAACAGAGGGAATAAAAATGCCAGTAAAGGTACTAAAGTATAAAGTTTTTTCCTTTATTCCACTGTCTTTCTTGGTCTGTCATGGTGTTTTTTATTTGCTCCATAATGTCACACCCTCTCTGACCTGTGGATACTTGTGGGACAAGGGACTATACCAACAGTCGCCTGGGGGCCCCACCTGCAACTCAAGTCACCTCTCACCTGTCCTTGTCAGGCCTCTCCCCTTCCCACCAGCCTGACACCCCAGTCCACCATGTATGGGCGATCCCTCCCAGGGGTGACTCTGAACTAGGCACCCTGAGTCAGGGGTGGGCAAGAGACTTGCCCCACTGAATTGCTGCCAAGTTCACTGTGGCACTGCCCAGATGTGGGTACATAGTAGGCATTCAATAAACATCAGCTTCCTTCCTTCCTTAGAGAGAGTGGAGATGGAAGGTATCTAATAGATCCACAAGTTCAAACTTCCCACTGTATAAAGGGGAAACTGAGGCCCCAGGAGGTGAAATGACTTGCAAATCCTGCCTCTAGGTCTGTAAATATAAGTTACATTCGCTGCCATTCTCAGGTGTTGGTTCTTTTAAATAGTTTATAAAGTGAATTCTATGGTTGTAGTAGTAAAAATAAAAATGATATACCAGAGACCACAGACTGAGACACCTAAGCCTCCTGCACAGGTATCCTGACAACACAACTATTCAACACACATTCGCCAAGCCCCTGCTGTGTTAGAGCATGGAGCATCCAAAACCGTGAGGCATGGTTCCCACCTGCAATCTACCAGAGAGAAAACAAGGAACTCATAGTGACTGTTGCTGGAAGTATTTTTAAATCTATATTATCACCATGACAACTCTATAGGATAGGTTTTATTAACCCATTTCACAGATGTGAAGCCTTTAGAGAGTTTAGGCAGTATGCATCTAGTACATGTCAAAGCTGGTGGGGTGGGGGCAGGGGCAATCTGTCTGATTCTGCCTCCAGGGCTTGTGCCTCCTACAAGGTACTACTACAAGGTATTCCACCCTCTTGGTGGGAAACAGTCAGTGGGACTGGAACAGAAAAATGTCTCAGATGACTTGCCCCCAGAAGCAGCTCAAGAGGCCGGATTAAACTTGCTTTCCCTGAACTCCAACCGCCAGCAGCCTCAGAGCCTGTCCTTCCTACCTCCCAGCCCCATGAGTTATCTTCATTAAATTCAAACAGTCCCCAAGCAGCCAAGCGACTGTACACTGAATGTTAACGCTCAAATGAGCAGTGGCTGCATGCCACCTTCCATGCGGGATCCAAGCCCCGGTATGTGACATGTGCCTGAAAGCTGCAATTGGGTATGGAAAAGCCAGCTCCAGACTGCTTCCGCCACATCGGGGGGTGGTAGGTTTAAAACCGCATTTAGGGCTGATGAATGAAATGCGTTATTAAAAATAATTCTTCCGAAAGCAGTGGTAATTATCCCAGCATTAACATTTCTAATTTAATTCAGCCCTGATTAAACTTTTTTTTTTTTCCAGAAGGAGGAAATTGAAAGTGTGAAACACAGGTGGGAGGAAAGGTTCCTCTGATGAATGTGGTTATCAGTTGGAAGGATGCTCTGTATGGCTAACACAGGGCCGAGTCATACATACTCATAATACTCACCAGGCAATGCCTGGAGAACAACCTGCCTCTTACGCCGTCAGAGATGACTCCAGCATTCTTTCCAGTGGGGGATTTCAAGGAGGTTAATGTAGGTTTTAGATATCATGTGACTTCCCTTGGCCCTCCAGGCTGGGTCATCCTTCCCAGGCCTCTTGCTTCTTCCTCTGTCCTTTGAAATTGTATTTGTCTGGTTACTTAAACTTGTCTCTCAATAGTCAGAGCCCCCCAAGGACAGGGGTGATGATGTAAGGACCTTTCCATCCTCTGATCTGAGCATAACGCTTGGCACAGAGGAGAAACCCAACAGCATGTTTGAAAAGCTTCTGTGTTTTCATTTACCAACATCCCTGTATCAGCCCTTTATGCTCCAGCATAATTTATTTGTTTCTCAGTGTGAAAGTGAAATGCTTTAGCAAAGCACTTCGGGATGGGTGTGGTGGGTGGGGATGGAGGTTACAAAAAAGAAAAGACTCACCAACTGGGAATAGGAAAATGCAAACTTATATCTCCTGGATTTCAGAGTGAAAGGTGGAGTTTCAGATCCCATTTCCCATGTGAAATTCTTGGCTTGCTTTTTCCAACAGTCAAGCTAAAAAGGAACTTTTCACAAAAGAGGTATTTTTCTTCTTGGGCTGGAAAATCGATCTCAATATTAATCTTGCTCCTTGGAATGTCCTTACCCCACCCTTTTCCACCTAGCAAAATACTCTTCATCTTGCACAGTCCAGCTCAAATTCAGCTCTTCAGATAATAATAATCATAGCTAATATCTGTCCAGTATTAACTCTGGGGCAGGGTCTGTGCTAAGTGTTTTACAGAAATTATCTCACATGCTGTTCACAAATCCCCATCCAATCAGGACTATTATTTTTCATAAATTTACAGATGAGGCAGCTAAATCCGGTAGTGGTGATGTAATTGCTGAAGTTTCATTAAGTGGTAGTTCATAGATTTGAACTCAGGAGGCCTGACTCGGCCACGCTTTCACTGTGAGAATACTAGCTGCCTCTGAAGCCTTCTGTAACTTTCTCCAGACTGAACTGGCCCTTTCCTTTAGAGAGACTCAGCACTGGCCCTGGCCACCTCTTGCTCTGCACACCCTTAGGTGATGGCCACAGCCTCAGATGCCCATGGCTTCAAGCTCAGCGCCTGCAAACACGCCTTAGAACCAATGCCAGGCCAGGCTTCTAGAAACAATCTCTGCTGCTGTCGTTCTTTGCACTTTGGACTCCCCAGCCAGGAGGTTGCTGCCCTTGTAGTTTTCTTGGTTTCATTCGCTGCCTCGTTTCTGCCCATCCAACATCTTACTCATCATTCTGACCTTTACTTTCCTCAAGGTGGCTCTGCATCAGAAAAGCAATGCTACATATTGTAGTTGATATGTATACACAGCATCAAGCGTGGGACACATACGATTTCAGGACTGTTAAAAAACAGCGATGGTGGACTTTATTATTTCTCAGAAGTCATTATTCCAATATAGTATTTTCATGTCTTCCACCAAAACATTGATACAGAACTCAAGGAATTAGAGCTCATGTTAGAATTGAGGTGTGATCCTCCCACCCAACCCTAACTTTTCTGACTGGTAATGCTTATCAATCTAGAAAGGTGTTGCAGGTTAATCTTCCTTTTATCAAACCACATTTTCCTCTTAAAAGAGTCCTTTTGGATATGGTCTCACAATAGGTACTTTGAGGTACTCAAAGATACATACATCAGCACATTAATCATATTCGACAAAATGCTCCTTAGGACACTGTACCAGTGAGACTTAAAAAGTTAAAGCAAGAGGAAATCCATTTTGAGTTCTGCTTTGCTTTTCCCACTAAAGATGTATGTTAGGCATCCCTGAAATTAGTGCAAATTCTTACCATACTGAGACTTACATGGATAAAACGGTATTCTCCTCCATAAAGATAACCTTCGAACTTATACAGTTGCATATACATGTATTTTCCTGCATCTCAAAATACATCATATAAGCCGACCTTTTTTCTATCCATACTCACGCTGCAGAAGACAATACAGAGGAACAAGAAGAAAATGGTCAAGACATTTGACAATCACTTACCAGCTGTGTGACTTTGTGCAATGCTTAAACTCCCTATGCCTCAGCGTTTTCATCGAAAACGTGTGGTTAGTAATGATCACACCTATTTTATTGGATTGTTGTGAAGATTACATGATTTAATGCACATCACGTCTTATGGTAACTACTAATACATGTTAGTCGTTATCATGACTCAGTGGATCTAGCACTGAATTCGGATAAAGAAGACGAAAGTCTCATCTCTGATACTCACTAGCCAAGTGGGTGTAGGTAAATCACTTAATCTCTCTGGACCTAAAAGCTTTTCACAATTTGGGGCCTGCAGGTAGGTCTAACAGGTCTAATTTTAAGTCATGCCACTTTCTACATCAAACTTGGTTTTCCAGCAGCTCAAGCTATTTTTAGTTGATTGCTGTTGCTCCTGGTCTGAGTCTACTCTCCTCTGGCTCTCCAGTCATGCTCACACTGGGATGGGCATGTGTGTGTGCCTCCACTTCTCTCTGTGCATGTCTGTGTTCAAATTTCCCCTCTGTAAGGACACCAGACACATCAGATTAGGAAACCCCTAAATGACCTCACTTTAACTTGATTACCTCTGTAGAGAACTTTTTTCTAAATTAAGTCACATTCTGAGGTGCTGGGCTTTAGGACTTCGACATATGGATTTTGGGGGACACGATTCACCCCATAACATTTGGGGACTTCATAGACTTGGGGGCTCATAGCCTCCGGCAGAAATGAATGTTGTTTTCACTCCTTACCCTTCCACGTCCTCTCCCTGAAAGGCTTCATGCCTCATGAATTTACAGAGAGGCACATGGACAACATTTCCTGAATTCTAACTCCTTTTCTGGCTGCTGCAAAGCTGTTATTCTCTTTGGTTTCTCCTTTCATCAACCTGGCTGCCAACCAAAGTCTAAAAAAAAGTCCCCGCGCTGCAGGCTGAGTTCCTGCCTCGGGTCGATGTGGGTTTATTGATATTCCAGCATGGTTTGCTCCACGATTTATGCTCTGCAGTTTGTGAACCACAGACCCAAAGGGAAAAGGGATAGTGAAAGGGGATTTTTCGATCACTTTATATGCAGTAAGCGAATCTCAATTTCCTGCCATGTTATTTCAGAGTCCTTAAATATCCTTTTCTTTGCCTGGACATTAGAAACTACAAAAGCTCTACAGGATGAAGCATGAGTCCTGCAAGATCTATAATCAGAGCGACCTCTTAATAGTGGGAATGGTGCCTATGGACACATGCATCCCTCTGATTTGGGGTGAGGGGGGGATGCCTGTGCTGGGATCTGAAATGGTAAGAACAGATGCAGGTCTATGAGAAACCTCATTATTCCTGTATCTTGAGGGCAGGAACCATACCATAACCCATTTTCTCCCTTCCCATAGTGTAGGTAGAAACTGAAAAAAAGTGGAAGAATTGAATGTGGTTAGAATGCTGAGTTTTGCTCAGAGCAGGACTCTTAAAACATTGCAAATCTTGGCAGGAGTAATGAGCTCTGCAGGCGAAGGTTTAGAACAGAGGAAAGTACACAATGTTAGAGCTGAAGGAAACCTTAGAAATTATTTCGTATGAGAGGAAACGGAGGCCCGCACCACCAATTCTGATTGTTTCACAATTGAAACGAAAACCTGGCTATTATTTGTAATAAATAAAATAAAGCCTAGCATTCTATTTCTGTTTAAGTGTAGAAATCATCATAGGTGGTTTGTACAAACAGGGAGAAAGACAGAGAGGAAAAGGGAAAGGGGGAGGGAGAGGATGGTGGAAGTTTCCACGCTGTAGTCTGCGCACACCCCACACCACCCCATTTGCTACATGAGACTCCCAGTGCTTTGATTTAATAATGAGAGCTCATGAGAAGGAAGTGCGAAGTTGCTGGAGGGTTCTACTTCAGCAGCGGCAGGCAGTTCGTATCCAAGCCTTGAGATTTGCACAGAAATAATTCTTAGCAATAAAAACTACTTCCGATGCATAGCTTTTTAGTGTACTTTTTTGTTTGACTCTCACACAGTCCTAGGAGGTGGGCGATGGGGGAGGTTCCTGAACAGGCTGATTTATTACTATTGTAAAGAGCACAGGGTTTGAAATCCGAGGTCCAGGTTCAATTGGCTTTGTTGCTCCACCTGGCAGACCCTGGGACGGCTTCCAAAGTGCACCAGGGCAGGACTGGAGCTCATGTCTCTGGCACCAGTCGAGAGCTGTATTCCCTTCACCTTTTCCTTTTCCTCCCAGCAGAACCACAGGTCTTCTTAGGTCAGCTCTGTCTTGTGAATTCCTTGATAATGGGAACTCTCATCTATTCACCTCTGCTGAAGAACACCCTCCAAATTATTACTTTTCAATCTACTACCTTTAGGATGTACTCGTATTTGTAAACAAAATATAAAGACCTTATTCTTTAACATCCCTCATCACCACTCAGCTGGGTTATTCGAAGGGTGATATCCTCTTCTCTTCACTGGGCAAAAGTGCTGTGCACTCTAATAATGGTCCAGGCCATGGGGTTCAATCTGGTCTGCAGTGCTCCACCTACACTCACCACATTGAATCTTGCCACACTCCTGAATAAAACTCTTCAGTGGCTTCTCCGCCTGAAAATTAAAGCCCAAGCTCCTTTACAGGTCAGGGTCTACAGGCTCCTGACACTCTGGTTGCCGAGGGGGCTATGGAGGGGGAGCGAGAGTGGGGGATGGGGCAGAGACGAGGCAAGGGCAGGTCACAGAGGACCACGTGTGCCAGGCACAGCAAACTGGGCTTAGGAGCAAATGAGAGTCTGAAAACAGAGGAATTGGGCTGATAATCTCCAAATACTCCATATGCTCTACCTGCTGGATTTGACCCATGGGAGAAGCCTAGCATTGCTACATGCAGGGCCACTGCCATGGCTGCATTATTACGAAAAAGTCCTGCTTTCTGTAATCTTCAATTCAGTTACTCCATCCCCAGCATTGTAGTGGGTGTTGGAAAACACCAAAGAAATAGACGACATGATTCCAGTCTTCTAGAAATGTGCAATCATGGAGATTATGAGGTCTGTTGCTGTTGCTTTTTTTTTTTTTTTTGTCTTTTGTTTTTTTCCGTGTCCGGCAACGGATCGCAACCCTCAGTGTCGCACCCGTACCGGACCGGGGACCGGCAACGGGATTGCAACCCTCGGTGTTGCTCCCACGCCTTGCTCAGCCAGTGAGCGGGAACCGGTGGGATCCGAACCCTCGGGCGGGAGCACCGCCGCGCTTCCCAAGCGGCGCACTATCCAGTGTGCCACCGGGCCGGCCCCTGTTGCTGTTGCTTTTAACACTGACTTATTCAGCACCTATTTATTGAATGCCATGTGGCTCTGGGTTATAATTGTGTGACCACTAATTCTGAAGTCAGACAGTATAGATTTAAATCCTGACTGTGTCACTTACTGTGTGAATTTAGGCAAGTCATGTAAGCCCCTGTTTTCTCATTCATAAAATAGGGATAGTAAGTATCCCCTAGTGTTGTGGAGAGAATTAAAAGAGGCAGTCAGTGCCCATAGACGTGCAGGAGAGTGCCTGACCCATGGCAAGCACTCAGGAAATGTTTTCTTGTATTTTTCTGATACGGTATGTGGTGTTGGAGATGAGAGAATGCCAGGCAGATGTGGTTCACACCATCAAGGGACAGAAAGTAATAAAGAAGTGGCTAAACACAGCAATTCATATTGAAAGTGGCACAGCAGAAAGAGTAGGCACAATGCTGTGAGAGAGAGCAGCAGGGCAGAGTCTGCTTCAGAAACAGTGGCAAGGGACAGCGTCTCTGGAAAAGTGATATTTAATCTCCCATTTGACAGATGTGAAGAATAGGCCATTGGAGATGCCAGGGAGGCAGATTCCCAGCGGAGGGACCGGTGAGCATAAAGCCTTTGCAGCAGGACAGAGCTTGGCATGTTTCAGGAACCAACAGAGGCCAAGTATGCCTGGGGACTAGTGAGCAGAGGGCTGGTGGCAGTAGCTGAGGCTGGGGAGGATGCAGGGACAGATCATGCTGGCTCCTTCAGGCCATGGCCAGGAGTCTGGAAGTTATTCTGAGTGTAAGGATCCAAGTAGCAAAGCAACACGATAGACTTTGTGTGAGTCTCTGCTTCCCACGTGCAGACAGTTGAGCCGATGCCTTCTGGGCCCTCTGAATCAAGTAGTGGTGTGCACTTTCAAAAAGGCAGAGAACCCAACTGCAAGCCCTAGCAGTAAATTAAGATGCACTTATTGGGGATGAAAATATTCTTCATTTGTAGAAATGTTACAGAGAAATAGGAACCTTCCCTCAGGGGCACGTGGCAATGCATCACACTTCTGAAGGGCAGACACATATCCATGCTGGCTCCATGTGGCGAGGCATGAATTAATGCTGAGTGCATGCACTGGGAGAGTCTGGTTTGCTATTTAGTATGCCAGGTCCTGTGCTGGGCTGAAGGCAGAAAGATAAACCAGACGCCAGAGTCATCTGCGGGTAAGGGACTCAGTCCTCTGCCATAGGAGGCTGACTTATGGCAGGTCCTTACTGTGCAGTGAGAGAGGGAAGTAGCTGAGAGTACTGTGCTGGCACAGAGAAGGGAGGATCCTGCTCTCTGGGGGGCACAGGAAAGGCATGCAAAGTAGGTAATAAAGGAAGGTCACCTTCTCAGGATGTCACCTCCGTCTTTCTGGACCAAACGGATTTGCTCCTTATTCCATCTCCTCAGAGCCTAGCTTTTTCCCTGGGTGAGAAAGTGCTAATTTGAGACACTGACCCATGTTGTAAAGGAAAACAGTTCTGAGAGCGTCGTGCTTTCTGTCTCAAATGAACTATTTCACTCTGAATTGGGGCTACTAGGGGAAGCTGAAAGACTAAAGAATTTTCGACCTACAACCCGTTAGTAGTTATGGGAGGAGAGGGCTGTGAGAAGTTATAAGATATGAACACTACCTACAAATATTGTTTCTACATTCACCTCGCATAGCTTACCAGATATGCATTTATTAATCTCATGGATCATTTGTACATCCATTAATTCAGCCAACATTTATTTGTTAATTCAGTCAACATTTATTTATTCAGCCAACTTGTTATGTATCAGACTTGTTATATATCAGATATGTTGGAATCCCCCAAAATCTATCTGGGGGATTCCAGCAGGAATCAGACACCATCCCCACCCAAAAGGAACTCACATTTTCAGGGAGAATAAGATGAATAAATATGCCACATTGAAGAGGAAGCTGGAATGTTCTGTATGCCCCTAGAGGATAAAACTTAGACTAACGGATGCAGACTGCCAATGGGTTTTAGCTTAATATTAAGAACAACTTTCCAACAGGTGAGCTGGTTAAGAGTAGGTAACATTTTCCTGCCCCCAGATAGGCTCCCCACTCCCAAGATGGCAAGCACAAGCCAAATGTCAGGTCAGGATATAGCTGACCTTGTAGAGGACACTATGGGAAGAATCAACCATCAGTGTATGAAAGGGAAACCAGTGGCGACTGGCCTTGGAGTCCTGTGATTCTCGGATTTGATAACTTTTAACCTGACTAGCTGCTAAACTAGAGGTTTCACCTTAGAGCCCAACCAAGCCAAGACCAAACCTTGGTTTAGGCAAGAAAGAGACTCCTTGAAGTTCAGAAAAGGGGGTTGAATGACCCTTAAACGATAAATGGGCAGGATCCTATAGCCATGCTAAGGAATTAACTCACACCTTTGCCCCATGAGGACCTTTGCTCAGAGGTCAGCTGCACCCACAGATATGTGGAATCCTTTAAGGATGCGATAAAGAATGAACCCAGCTAGAAGCCACAGGACTCAAAAATAGTCATATACATATGAGAATTCAAAGAATGTAGAACAGAGATATGCCCAATTGAGGTCTTGGCATAAAATCCTTGAGAAGTCCCTAATATGCCTCCTGGACAAAGCCTGGTCCTTTGTTATCAATCAGGTTTCTCCTGAGCAGCTCTCACTTCTGCCCCCCACCCCCCTGCTGCTCCCCCCACCATAAGGAAGTGCTGCCTCATATCCAACCTCCACAGGTTCCACTTGGAAGGGAGCTCCTTCAGGGCAGGGAGCAAGTTCATGCCTCTCTGCTGCCCTCACAGTGCCAGGAACAGCAGCTAACAGAACAGGTACCAAAAAAGTTTGCATACTGAAGCTTGGGAAGGGGCAGCGACAGATCTCGCCTTGTCTCTTTGCTATGGGTAGGGCCATAAATGAGAGTGAATTTCTCTGAAATGGTGAATTATGCTCTTTTACCTCTGAGGATTACACAGTCTGTTGAAATCAGAGATGACCTACATTTCTTGTTAATGGACCTGCGGCTGTCTGGTAGCTCTTGGCCTTCTCTAATGGGGAAAATAACCACTGCCAGTCACTACAGCCGTGGTGCTGAGAGCCCGAGTGCCTAAACCATCCCCAGAATGGCTGTGTTGCTCACAAGCTCCTTGGGAAAAGGGTTCCCAGGACTGAAGACCCTAGGAGTTCAGAGGGGCCTGGATTTCGAGGAAGACCCTACCCTGGATTGGAAAGAACGACTGCTGTTTTGCTTTTTTTGTTGTTGAAATAAGTTAAGCCACATTCCAATTGATATATTGGCCATACGTCTGGATATATTAAGATTTTGCTCTCTCAAAAGAATGCCAAGAGAAGACAATGCTTTACAAAATCTTGTGCTGAATGAATCTGGTGGATGCTTCAGGAGGGCTTTAGAAACCCCATCACATAACAGCAAGCTTCAAAGAGCAGTTGATTTAGGACCCAACGCTGCCACTTGGTAGTTGTGCAGTTTGGGACAACACCTGTGCTTTGCTGTCTGTGGGGTGGATATAAGAGCACCTTCTGCATGAGGTGCTGGCAAGGTCTCCTTGGGTTACTCCGCAAAGTGCCCAGCCCAAGCCTTGGTCCTGGAGAGAGCTCAACATGCTGTCTCCTCTCCCCACCCTTCCTCCTTTCACTCTACCAAGCAGGTCTGAAAGAAAGTTGCAATGAAACTGGGTTTGGAAAGGGATTCTAATGGACTGAAGGTTTAATGAGGATTCTTCATGATAATTTAAGTTCTTTTTCAACATGTGAGAGGACGTTTCAATATCAATAACTGTTCACTTCTGTGCATCTGCTCCACAGTTTAAAAGCTGTTTTCCTAGTTCTCAATTAATTCACCCTTTATGAAAACTCTGTGAGAAAAACAGATGGAAGGGACTGGGGAAGGCTTATGAGGACCAAATGACACTCTAAAAGTGACCAAGGGAGGTGACAGTCAGCTTTGGAAAGGTCTCTGGCAGAAGCCAGGTTTGGAACTAGGGAGTCGCTAGTTCAAGGTCTCGGGCGGCCTTTGCCTGACACTGTGTTGCTGGGATTTCAGATCCTTCCCAGCTGCCATTCCTCATCTGTCAAACTGCTGGATTATGAGGATTGAAAAACAGTGTGCCAATTCATTTCTAACCTCAACCGATCCCAGAGAAGTTTAATTATGAGGTAGCTAGTGGTGATGATGTTGAATGCTCCTGACACAAAGAAGTGACAAACGTTTGAGGTGATCGATATAGTAAGCACCCTCTGATATGGTTATTGCACACAGTACGAATGCACCCAAGTTGTACTCATATTGTGAGTACATTATATTGTACTCCATAAATATGTACAATTATCACGGTCAATTAAGAAAAAGGTTAAAAAGAGAGGAAAGTAAAGCAATAGAGAGTAGAATAGTGGTTACCGGAGGCAGGGAAAGGGGTGGGCAGGGGGCTGGGGAACTTTGTAGACTGGAACAATTATCGAGTTACAGTGAGACAGGAAGAAGTAGATCTGGTGCTCCAGGATGACAATAGCTAATAATATGGTATCGTGTATTTCAAGATAGCCAGAAACGAGGAAAGATATTGAATGTTATAACCAAAAAGAAACGATGAATGTTTAGGTGATAGGTATGCTAACTATTCTGATTAGAACATCATACAATATATATCCATGTACTGAAACAACAAATAGTACCCCATAAACACATACGATGAAAAAAACTAATTAAAATAAAAAAGCACATTACTTGACACGTTATATATTAATTTGTTTATCGTCTGTTTTCTTTTCTTTCCTTTTCATTATATGCTGGGAAGATTTTATTTTTGAAATTTTAACAGATAGTACTTTCCTGATTATTTTGTCACTTTATGCTTTAAAGATATTTTGTTGCAATACTCAAAATAGTTTCTTAATGTTAGACTAACGCATTTACTATATATATATATATATTTGTACAGTGTGTGATGATCAAATCAATATTATTAGCATGTTCATCCTTATAAATCGTAATTATTCTTTGTGTCCCTTACCCAGTTACTCCCTAACCCCCTTCACCCTCCCTTTTTCCCACCTCAAGTAACTATATAAATCTGTTCTCTACTTCTGAAAGTTCTATGTTTTATTGTGGTCTTTCTTTCTTTCCTTCTTAGCTTCCACTTTTGAGGGAGGACAAATGATATTTCTCTTACTGTGGCGTATTTCACTTGATATGATTTTCTCTATGCCCATCCATGTTGCTGCAAGTGACAGAATTTCATCCTTTTTTATGGCTGAGCAGTATTGCATTGCATGTATATACCACATTTTCCTTATTCAGGCATCCATTGAGGTTGGATATTGAGGTTGGTTCCATATCTTGGCTGTTGTAGATAGAGCTGCAATGAATGTGTGAATGCAGGTATCCCTTTGAAATGATGACTTCCATTCCTTTTAGGTGTACACCCAGAAGGGAGATTGCTGGATCATATGGTAGCTCTATCTGCAGTGTGAGAAACCTCCATACTGTTTTCCATAATGGCTGTACTAAAAGTACAGTCCCACCAACCGTGTAGAAGAGTTTCCTTTTCTCTGCTTCTTTGCTAGCATTTGTTATTCTCAGTCTTTTTGACTATAGCCAGTCTAGCTGGGGTGAGATGCTATTTCAAAGTGGTTTTGATTTGTATTTACCCAATGATTTGTGATGTTGAGCATTTTTTTCAAGTACCTGTTGGCCATTTGTATGTCTTCCTTTGAAAAATGTCTCTTCAGCTTCTTTGCCCATTTTTATATTGGATTATTATTATTATTATTAGCTGGGAAGTTGTTTGTGTTGCTTGTATATTCTGAATGTTAATCCCTTGTCAGAAGTATGGTTTGCAAATATTTTCTCCCATTCTGTAAGTTGTCTTTTCACTATGTTGGTTGTTTCCTTTGCTGTGCAGAAGCTTTTTAGTTTCATGTAACCCCATTTGTTTATTTTTTGTTTTGTTGCTTGTGCTTTTGGCATCTTATTCATAAAGTCTTTGCCCAGTCATACATCCTGAAGTGTTTCCCATATGTTTTCCTCTAGGAGTTTTATTGTTTCATAGACATGAAACTTATCCTTAAGTCTTTCATCCATTTTGAGTTTATTATGGTATATGACAAGAGGTATGGGTCAAGTTTCACTATTCTACACATGGATATTCAGTTTGCCCAGTGCCATTTACTGAAGAGGCTGTCCTTTCCCCAATGTATGTTCTTGGTGACTTTGTCAAAGATCAGCTAGCTGTAAATACCTTGGTTGATTTCTGAGTTCTTCATTCTGTTCCATTGGTCCATGTGTTTGTGTTTATGCCAGTACCATGCTGTTTTGTTTACTATAGCTTTGTAGTAAGGTAGTAAAATGCCTCCAGTATTATAAGTTTCATTATTAGTTTTTTTTTTCTTCTGGATTGCTTTGGTTATTAGGAGTCTTTTGTTGTTCCATATAAATGTTAGGATTGTATTTTTCTATTTCTCTGAAAAATGTCATTGGTATTTTGATGGGGATCGCTTACATCTATAGATCACTTTGGATAGTATGGACATTTTCAGAACATTAATTCTTCCAATCCACGAACATGGGATGTCTTTTCATCTTTTGGTGTCCTCTTTAATTTCTTTCAGCAGTGTTTGTAATTTTCATTGTAGAGATCTTTCACCTCTTTGGTTAAATTTATTCCTAGACATTTTATTGTTTTGGTAGCTATTGTAAAGGGGCTTGCTTTCTTGACTTTTTCTGCTTGTTCATTGTTGGTATATATGAATGCTACTGATTTTGTGTATTGATTTTGTATCCTGATAATTTACTGACTTTGTTTATGAGCTCTAGGAGTTTTTTGGTAGAGGTTATGGGTTTTTCTATATATAATGATAATGTCAGCTATGAATAGTGACAATTTGACTTCATCTTTTTCAGTTTGTATGCTCTTTATTTCTTTGTCTTGCCTGATTTTTCTGGCTAATACTTCCAATACTATGTTGAATAGGAGTGGTGAGAGTGGGCATCTTTGTCTTGTCCCTGTTCTCAAAGGAAAAGCTTTCAACATTTCCCTGTTCAGGATGATGTTGGCAGTGGGTTTCTCATATATGGCTTTGATTGTGTTAAGATACTTTCTTTCTAGACCTAATTTGTTGAAGGTCTTTATTATGAAGTGATGCTGAATTTTGTCAAATTCTTTTTCTATATCTATTGAGATGATCATATGATTTTGTCCTTGCTTTTGTTAATGTGGTATGTTATATTTATTGACTTATGTATGTAGAACCATCCTTGAATCCCTAGGATGAATCCCACTTGATTGTGATGTATAACCTTTTTGATGTGCTGTTGAATTCTGTTTACTAATACCTTACTGAGGATTTTTGCATCTATGTTCATTAAGGATATTGGCCTATAGTTTTCTTTTTTTGTTGTGTCTTTGTCCAATTTTGGTGTCAAGGTGATGCTGTCCTCCT
>NW_007730395.1:150180-166107 GCF_000696425.1 Galeopterus variegatus
CTTCCAATACTATGTTGAATAGGAGTGGTGAGAGTGGGCATCTTTGTCTTGTCCCTGTTCTGAAAGGAAAAGCTTTCAACATTTCCCTGTTCAGGATGATGTTGGCAGTGGGTTTCTCATATATGGCTTTGATTGTGTTGAGATACTTTCTTTCTAGACCTAATTTGTTGAAGGTCTTTATTATGAAGTGATGCTGAATTTTGTCAAATTCTTTTTCTACATCTATTGAGATGATCATATGATTTTGTCCTTGCTTTTGTTAATGTGGTATGTTATACTTATTGATTTATGTATGTAGAACCATCCTTGAATCCCTAGGATGAATCCCACTTGATTGTGATGTATAATCTTTTTGATGTGCTGTTGAGTTCTGTTTACTAATATCTTACTGAGGATTTTTGCATCTATGTTCATTAAGGATATTGGCCTGTAGTTTTCTTTTTTTGTTGTGTCTTTGTCCAATTTTGGTGTCAAGGTGATGCTGTCCTCCTCATAGAATGAATTTGGGAAAATAGCCTCTGTTTCAATTTTTTGGAATAGTTTGAAGAGGATTGGTGTTAATTCTTTAAATGTTTGGTAGAATTCAGCAGTGAAGCCATCTGGTTCTGGGCTTTTCTTTGTTGGGAGATTGCTGATTACTATGTCAATCTTGTTGCTTGCTATTGCTCTGTTCGTGTTTTGTATTTCTTCTTGGTTCAGTCTTGGTAGTTTGTATGTGTCCAGAAATGTATCCATTTCCTCCAAGTTTTCAAATTTGTTGCCGTATATTTGCTCATAGTAGTATCTAATGATTCTTGGTATTTCTGTGGATTCGGTTCTGATGTCTCCTTTTTCATTTCTGATTTTTGTTGTTTGGGTCTTCTCTCTTCTTTTTTTAAGTTCATGGAAAGATTCTTATTATCTTTTAATTCTATTTTTCCATGAACTTTTTGAAGTACCTTCATAACCCAAGTAAAGCATCCAGCACACAGTAGCACTCAATAAATGATGGCTCTTTTTACTTTTAGCCTTATTGAGCCCCTAGAAGTTGCAAACACTCTGCTTTACATGTGCACTCTGCCCAATCAATGGTTATGTCTCAATTTTACAAAAAAGAAAGAAGTTGTGGCTTACGCAACACCACCCAGCTCGTAAGTAACAGCTGTAATTTAAACCAAGGAAAGCATGTTTTCCACCATAATCAAAGTTGCTCATTGGTAAAAATGTGACTTATAATTGAAAAAGGGTTTTGACAACATCTAATCCTACCCAATAGGGAAACTGAGTCCCAGTAAAGGGACTGATTTGTGTAAGGGCACAGGTAGGTCAATATAGGGCAGAAACCAGAATCAACATCTTGTGACTCCGTCCCTAGTGCTCCCATCAAAGATATGTGATTTTCAGAATAGAAAATCCAGAAATAAATCCATGCACTTACAGCCAACTGATCTTCCAGAAAGATGCCAAGAAACACACTGGGGAAAGGATAGTCTCTTCAATAAATGGTGCTGGGAAAACTGGATGGCCACATGGAGAAGAATGAAACTAGGTCCCTTTCTCTCACCATATTCAAAAATCAATGAAAAATGGATTAAAGACTTAAATGTAAGACCCCAAGCTATCAAACAACTAGAAGAAAACATAGAGAAATGGTTCACAACATTGGTCTGAGCAAGGATTTTTGAATAAGACCTCAAAAGCACAAGCAACACAAGCAAAAATACACAAATGGGATTGTATCAAACTAAACAGATCTGCACAGCCAAGGAAATAATCAGCAGAATGGAGAGAACACTATAAAATGAAGAGACAACCTATAGAATGGGAGAAAATATTTGCAAACTATGCATCTGACAAGGTGTTAATATCCAGGATATGTAAGAAACCCAAATAAGTCAATAGCAAAAAACCTAATTAATTCAATTAAAAAAATGGGCAAAAGATTTGAATCAACGTTTTTCAAAAGATGACATACAAAAGGCCAACAGGTATGTGAAAAAATGTTCAGCATCACTAATCATCATGGAAATGCAAATTAAAACCACAGTGAGATATCATCTCACCCCAGTTAGAATGGTTCTTATCAAAAAGACAAAAAATAGCAAATGCTGGCAAGGATGTGGAGAAAAGAGAATTACTATATGCTGTTAGCAGGAAAATAAGTTAGTACAGCCATTATGGAACACAGTATAGAGGTTCCTCAAAGAATTAAAAATATAACTCCCATATGATCCAGCAATCCCAATACTGGGAATATATCCAAAAGAAACAAAATCAGTATGTCAAAGAGACATCTGCTCACCCGTGTATATTATAACACTATTCAGAATAGCCAAGATATGCAATCAACCTAAATGTTCATTGACAGATGAAAGGATTAAAAATATGTGGTATGAATACACAATGGAATACTATTCGGTCATAAAAAAGAATGAAATTCTATCATTTGCAGCAACATGGATGGAACTGGAGGTCATTATGTTTAGTGAAGTGAGCCAGGCACAGAAAGACAAATACCACATGATTTCACTTATTTGTGGAATCTAAGGAAGTTGATCTCACAGAAGTGAAGAGTAGACTTGTGGTTGTGAGAGTCTGGGAAGGGTACAGGGGAGGGGAGGATGGGAAAGGTTGGTTAAAGGGGACAAAGTTACAGTAGACAGGAATAATTAGTTGTCATGTTCTGATACACAGTGGGATGACTACGGTTAACCATAATACATGGCATATTTCAAAATAGCAAGAAGAGAGGATTTTGAAAGTTCTGCCAATTATACGTATGGAAATGTCACTCTATCCCATAAATATGTAGAGTTATTATGTGTCAGTTGAAAAACAAACAGATATGTGCTTTTGCCCCACTGGGATGCTTTTGGTCAAATGCTTTTTCTTCCTTGTCATTGCTGAAGTTTTTATCCAAACCAAAAAAGTCACATTTATTAGATATGTAAAAAAACATATTCCATGAATATTCTATGTCAATATCAATGAATTATTTATTGCATTTTAAGAGTATATTTCAAATGTGCTGCAAGTTACATCTGGGGCAGGAAAAGCAAATCTCCAATACAGATTGAAGCTTCTCACCAGATACATATTCGTCTGGTTGCAGTTTTAATAAATGTCATAAGTAAAAGTATCAGAAAAATTTTGTCCTTTAAAACATTTCATTTGTAGATTATCACTAAGTAATAGGTGGAAGCCAAGGTCCCAGCTGGCCTCCTCTTATTGGGGGACAGTTCGTGTGAGTTTTCTGGGAAGGCCACGGAGATACAGATGAATGATCCAGGACATCCATCCAGAGGAAAAGGNATTTCTTCTTGGTTCAGTCTTGGTAGTTTGTATGTGTCCAGAAATGTATCCATTTCCTCCAAGTTTTCAAATTTGTTGCCGTATATTTGCTCATAGTAGTATCTAATGATTCTTGGTATTTCTGTGGATTCGGTTCTGATGTCTCCTTTTTCATTTCTGATTTTTGTTGTTTGGGTCTTCTCTCTTCTTTTTTTAAGTTCATGGAAAGATTCTTATTATCTTTTAATTCTATTTTTCCATGAACTTTTTGAAGTACCTTCATAACCCAAGTAAAGCATCCAGCACACAGTAGCACTCAATAAATGATGGCTCTTTTTACTTTTAGCCTTATTGAGCCCCTAGAAGTTGCAAACACTCTGCTTTACATGTGCACTCTGCCCAATCAATGGTTATGTCTCAATTTTACAAAAAAGAAAGAAGTTGTGGCTTACGCAACACCACCCAGCTCGTAAGTAACAGCTGTAATTTAAACCAAGGAAAGCATGTTTTCCACCATAATCAAAGTTGCTCATTGGTAAAAATGTGACTTATAATTGAAAAAGGGTTTTGACAACATCTAATCCTACCCAATAGGGAAACTGAGTCCCAGTAAAGGGACTGATTTGTGTAAGGGCACAGGTAGGTCAATATAGGTCAGAAACCAGAATCAACATCTTGTGACTCCGTCCCTAGTGCTCCCATCAAGGATATGTGCTTTTCAGAATAGAAAATCCAGAAATAAATCCATGCACTTACAGCCAACTGATCTTCCAGAAAGATGCCAAGAAACACACTGGGGAAAGGATAGTCTCTTCAATAAATGGTGCTGGGAAAACTGGATGGCCACATGGAGAAGAATGAAACTAGGTCCCTTTCTCTCACCATATTCAAAAATCAATGAAAAATGGATTAAAGACTTAAATGTAAGACCCCAAGCTATCAAACAACTAGAAGAAAACATAGAGAAATGGTTCACATTACAAAGCTATAGTAACCAAAACAGCATGGTACTGGCACAAATGTAGACACTCAGACCAGTGGAGCAGAATTGAGAAGTCAGAAACCACACCTCAGACTTATTTCCATTTGATATTTGAAAAGGGCAACAAAAACATACATTGAGGAAAAAGACTGCCTCTTCAAAAAGTCATGCTCAGAAAATTCGATATCCATATGAGGAAGAATGAAACTAAATATGCACCATTAACCATATAATGAGACCAACTGAAAATGGATTAAAGACTTAAGTATAATACCTGAATCTGTGAAATTACTAAGGGAATATATAGGTGAAACACTTCAGGAAATAGGTCTGGACACAGACTCTGGGAACATGTGCCTGAAAGAACAAATAGAAAAAGAAAAATAATTAATGGGACTATATCAAACTAAAGAGCTTCTGCACAGCAAAGGAAACAATCAAGAGAGTTAAATAACAACCTACAGAGTGGGAGAAAGTTTTTGCTAATTTTTGCTAAGTTTTGCATTGAACAGGGGATTAATATCCATAATACACAAGGAACTCGAGTAATTACACAGTAAAAAAACAAATAACACAATTCAAAAATGGGCAAAGGAGCTGAATAGGCATTTTTAAAAGGAAGACAAACAAATGGCCAACAGGTATGTGAAAAAATGTTCAGCATCACTAATCATCATGGAAATGCAAATTAAAACCACAGTGAGATATCATCTCACCCCAGTTAGAATGGTTCTTATCAAAAAGACAAAAAATAGCAAATGCTGGCAAGGATGTGGAGAAAAGAGAATTACTATATGCTGTTAGCAGGAAAATAAGTTAGTACAGCCATTATGGAACACAGTATAGAGGTTCCTCAAAGAATTAAAAATATAACTCCCATATGATCCAGCAATCCCAATACTGGGAATATATCCAAAAGAAACAAAATCAGTATGTCAAAGAGACATCTGCTCACCCGTGTATATTATAACACTATTCAGAATAGCCAAGATATGCAATCAACCTAAATGTTCATTGACAGATGAAAGGATTAAAAATATGTGGTATGAATACACAATGGAATACTATTCGGTCATAAAAAAGAATGAAATTCTATCATTTGCAGCAACATGGATGGAACTGGAGGTCATTATGTTTAGTGAAGTGAGCCAGGCACAGAAAGACAAATACCACATGATTTCACTTATTTGTGGAATCTAAGGAAGTTGATCTCACAGAAGTGAAGAGTAGACTTGTGGTTGTGAGAGTCTGGGAAGGGTACAGGGGAGGGGAGGATGGGAAAGGTTGGTTAAAGGGGACAAAGTTACAGTAGACAGGAATAATTAGTTGTCATGTTCTGATACACAGTGGGATGACTACGGTTAACCATAATACATGGCATATTTCAAAATAGCAAGAAGAGAGGATTTTGAAAGTTCTGCCAATTATACGTATGGAAATGTCACTCTATCCCATAAATATGTAGAGTTATTATGTGTCAGTTGAAAAACAAACAGATATGTGCTTTTGCCCCACTGGGATGCTTTTGGTCAAATGCTTTTTCTTCCTTGTCATTGCTGAAGTTTTTATCCAAACCAAAAAAGTCACATTTATTAGATATGTAAAAAAACATATTCCATGAATATTCTATGTCAATATCAATGAATTATTTATTGCATTTTAAGAGTATATTTCAAATGTGCTGCAAGTTACATCTGGGGCAGGAAAAGCAAATCTCCAATACAGATTGAAGCTTCTCACCAGATACATATTCGTCTGGTTGCAGTTTTAATAAATGTCATAAGTAAAAGTATCAGAAAAATTTTGTCCTTTAAAACATTTCATTTGTAGATTATCACTAAGTAATAGGTGGAAGCCAAGGTCCCAGCTGGCCTCCTCTTATTGGGGGACAGTTCGTGTGAGTTTTCTGGGAAGGCCACGGAGATACAGATGAATGATCCAGGACATCCATCCAGAGGAAAAGGCGGAGCTCAGCTATGTAGATTGCTGCTTGGATTTTCTTTGCTTTAGCAAAAGCTAAGGGGGTGCGAGTCTAAACCAAACTCTAGGGTTGCTGAGGAGGAACCTGTTAAAGTCAAGTAATTTAGGTTTATCCTAATGTTTTAAAAATGTGCTTCGTGAGTAGTACAATTGCTTTGGATCTTTGACCTTTAAGAGTCTTACAGAGGCAACCTCATGGTTGGGAACTAGCTGATGGTTGTTTCCACTGTTGACAAAGAAGGTTTGGATCTAAAGTATTGCTTATCTTCTCTGGCTGCATCTTAAAATTGCCTAGACAGTTAAAAACCAATAACAAAAACAAAAACAAAGATCATTGGTGCCTGCTACAGAAAATATTCAGATAAAATTGGTTTGTGGTGGCACCTAGCCATCACTATTATTTCCTCTCCCCCAACCCCCCTAAGCTCCTAGATGTCTATAATGTGCATCCATCTTTGAGAACTATGCCCTGTGAAAAATAAGAATAAATCAGATACAAGGCAAAGGGTTTCTCTGGAGGAGATGCTGCTTATAAGAAAATAGTATCCTCCCACCCATCAGCTGGGATTAGGAAATTGAGTAGTATCTGACCAGGGTTGTGACACTTTGATTCCTTCCACTTGGATCAAACCCAAGCTCTTTCTGTGGCATTCAAAGCCCTCCACAGCCTGGGTGTCACCTGAACTTTCAGCCCTCTCCGACACCTCGCACCAGGAACTTGCTACATCTCAGAGTCAACTTCACAGGAGCATTTGATGAACCCTAAACACGATCTTCATGTTCTCACATCAGCTGCATGCTCCTTATCTGAGACTTCTGTCTGCCCAGCTTTGCATGACGAGGATTTATTTGTCTTTTGTGTCCTCTGTCAACAGTCCAAGAAGCCTTCTCAACAACCTCAGGCCAGCGTCAACCCCTCTCTGAGTAACCGCTTTATGCCTCTGTCAGAGAACCTAGTTGCTGTTGAGTCTGGGATCCCCTCCCAGACTAAATATGTCTTGATTCAGTATTCTAACTCTCACATGCCCTGTGGCCTATCATACTGTAGGTGCTTAATAAGTGCACGTTAAATGAATAACTGCAATCAATAAAGCCATGGCTTAGAACCCAGAGTTGAGGCTGAATTAATTTTCTTTTGTGATAGATTTTTCCACACTCCAATCACATATGTTCTGAGCTATTCCGTCCTGGAATTTTCTGGCTAGAAAGGCTCTTTGTCCCCTTTCACAGATGGGGAAACTGAGCTTCTGAGAGGAGTCATGGTTCCTCAAGCTCATACTGATGGAATTAGAAAGAGGAATGGTGGAGGTTTTCCTAGTTCTTAGCCAAGTTTTCTCCCATTCCACGAAGTGTCCTCCTATAGTGAAACTCCTGATCGTCCCCTGTCCACAGGAGCGTGGTGAGGACTCTGCCCATGACGTGTGGCCTCTGCCAGTAATCCGAGATGGAAGTGAGCCCAGCTCACTTCTCACACACCCATGCCTACTGCATTCAAAAGTCTAGCCTGGGTTTTTCTCACAGTCAACTGCCTACAGGATACCTTCCCTCGCATTTTTCACAGGCCCCTCGGTTGCCAAAACGGAACCTTTATCTTCTCCTTAAATTCTTTCTCTTCATTTCCTTTCTCGGAAAATGAGACAGAAACTTGACAGTGGTCCTAAGCCCTCCCCTTTTCCTCAGTAGCCTCATTGAATTGCTCACCAGGTATGCAGCTGCCACTTCAGAAACATTTCTTTTCCTAATTAGGGACCTGATTCCTTCATCTGGTCTCCTAAAGCCTGGATCAATCCTTCTTTGGGGCTGCTTGTTATTTTTCCAATAAAGAGACTTTCAGAAAGTTAAAACATTGTGCCTCTTCTTTGGATTCACAGATGATTTCAGAAAGGATAATTACCTCTTCCATCTTCAGCTATGATTCTATTTTGGAATCTTCTTCCTCTAATTTAAAAAAAATCACCAACTCCTAGTGCTATTAGAGCCTGAGTCATTTGAGCAGTAAAATCAGCAAAGCTGCACAAATGAACGTGAGATGCAGGAATCAGGCTCCCCAGGCCTCCCTGCGGGATTGGAGGTCTCTGTGAGATGCAGATATTGGCTCCCCTGTCATGTCATGCTTTTCAGATCACCCAAGGCAAAGTATGTTGCATTTTGGGATGATTTTTCCCTGTTTCTCTTTTAAATGCTTAGAATAGCCTCTGGCATGTATATGTATTTAATAATATTATCTATTATGACTTTTTCCTCCCTGCATGTATTCTTCAGGGGGTTAAAAATACCCATAACTTTTGCTTATGATATGACTAATCCCTGAGGCTCTGACCAATGCCTAATTTTTAGTCTAGTGAGCATGCGGATATATCACCTCATCTTCTCCCATTCTGTTAATCATCAGAGAGCTGTAAAAACTAGAACTGGGAAGCCCATATGATCACCAAGCAGGGCCCTTTGTTTGCACATGGGAGAACTGAGGCCGCACACCTCATCACTATCTGTTATAGAGGGCACTGAGCTTTAGAAATACACAACACGCAGGCCGGCCCTGTGGCTCACTCGGCAGAGTGTGGTGCTGGTAGCGCCGAGGCCGCGGGTTCAGATCCTATATAGGGATGGCCGGCACACTCACTGGCTGAGCATGGTGCAGACCACACCATGCCGAGGGTTGCGATCCCCTTACAGGTCAAAAAAAAAAAACACAACACGTGTTAAATCTAGAGCTCTCCCTGGAAGAGAGTGTCATACGTGGCATCAGTGAAGTTGTAGCTACTTCGGGTGCACCTAAATGTGTCCTGAATTGCCAGCCACACTGCACAGATGAGAGAGAGAAGGGACTGGTCTTGCTAGTCAGTTAAGGAGGAGGTGTTGGGTCCTTGTCACACAGACATGAAGGGCAGGGGGTGACGAGGAAGGGGCAGACCCAGGTTCAGCCAAGGCCCAGAGAGTAGGGAGAAAAAAAGATTGGGAAGACACTACAGTGTGATGTTTCTATGCTCTATTCAATTCACCTCAGCAACCTTTTTCTTCTTTTTTAAAATCAAAACCTATCATGTACTGCACAGGACATGAAATGAATCATATATAATATATATATATAGTTGCAGCCTTGAGGAGTTTACAGATTACCTCATCATCATAGCACAGAAAGACCATGTCACAATGGGTATGAGGTGCTGTGGAGACAGAAGAGGGACACTGCTCCTGTGAGGGATGGCCTGGACGACACCACTGTGGCAGAGGATGTAGTGGATTAAATTGTGTCCCCTGCAAGCTCACTGAAGCTTGAGTTGTGTTCCCAAGTTTGGTATATTAGAAGCTTAATCCCCACTGTAGCTGTTGAGGGTGGGAAATCCTATTATGGTAATTGAAAGGTGTGGCCTTGAAGAGGTGATTGGACTGTAGGACCGTGTAGTAGTGAATAGATTAATAGTGACGGTCAAGGGTGTGGTTCTGAGGATTTTAAAAGGAGAGTGAATGAAGAAGTTGTTCTCTTGTGCTCTCCCTGCTCTCTCTGCTTCCACCATCTTGCAATGTGAGACCCCTGGGTCACTGTCACCACCACCAGATGGACTTTGGACTTTCCAGGCTAAGAAACTGTAAGTAATAAATTTTGTGTTCTTTATAAATCACCCAATTCTAGGTAATTTTATTATAAGCAACAGAAATGAATTAATGCAGTGGGTAACATGTCATCTAAGCTCTGAAGGATGAATAGGATCTACCAGATGTTCAGGAAGAGGAAAGGCTTTTTCAAGGGCACAGGAGGGTGACATATCCCTGGAGTGCAGACAGTAGGGGGAGAGGGGAATGGGACATGCTAAGAGGTTAGGATGGGACTAGATGGTGAAGGAACTCACACATTGATATTGTCATGAAGTAGTGAGGAGGCAGCACAACAGCGTTCAAGCAGAAGACCCTCCCCTGTGTCTCACTGGAGTGACCATGTGGGCTGGCCTCCCCCACCCACCGCCTTCCTCTCTGGGTGTCATCATCCAGTTGCTTAACTAAAAAGCCAGGGATCATTTTGATTCTTGCTTCCTCGCCTTCTTCCATCCATTTCCTCCCCAAATCTGTCCATCTATCTCTCAAGTCTACTCCAAGCTTATCTACTTCTCTTGGTCACCACCATCCCTCTGTAGGTGGAACCATCATCATCTCTTGCCTGAACTGCCCTGGTCCCCAGTGAATTTTCCTGATTCCATTATTCCTCCTGGTTTTCTCTTCTTGCACAGCAGCCAGAGATATCTTTAAAAATGCAAATCCAATCAGGTCAGCATGCCACCCTAATTAAAACACGCTAGTGGCTTCTCAATAAATAACTTTCACACACCTTCCTGTGGCCTGCAGGGTCCTGCCTTGCTGACCACTCCAGGCTTGTTGCACCTGCCTCAGCCTCCTCCCACCGCCTGACCCACACCCTCCTTCACTCTGACACATTGTACCCACTTTAGGACAATCACACGTGCTCTTCTCTCTGCCAGGCATGGCCTTATCACACTTTTGCGTGGCTGACTTAGACCTCGGGGTATATGTCAATCACTCAGAAAAGCCTTCCTGACTCCACCCTTTGTCCTATCAGTCTATTTTGCAGCATCCATTTTTTCTTTCTATAGCACTTATCCCATTGTTCACTAGTGCTTTTTCAGTTTATTCTCAGTTCCCCTTGACTCATAGGTACTCAATAAATATTTGCAGGATGTGTGACTTGCTCATATACCTTGCTAAAGAGCAGATTTTGGTGGCCGTAGTTTATGACATGCAANAATCCTATTATGGTAATTGAAAGGTGTGGCCTTGAAGAGGTGATTGGACTGTAGGACCGTGCAGTAGTGAATGGATTAATAGTGATGGTCAAGGGTGTGGTTCTGAGGATTTTAAAAGGAGAGTGAATGAAGAAGTTGTTCTCTTGTGTTCTCCCTGCTCTCTCTGCTTCTACCATCTTGCAATGTGAGACCCCTGGGTCACTGTCACCACCACCAGATGGACTTTGGACTTTCCAGGCTAAGAAACTGTAAGCAATAAATTTTGTGTTCTTTATAAATCACCCAATTCTAGGTAATTTTATTATAAGCAACAGAAATGAATTAATGCAGTGGGTAACATGTCATCTAAGCTCTGAAGGATGAATAGGATCTACCAGATGTTCAGGAAGAGGAAAGGCTTTTTCAAGGGCACAGGAGGGTGACATATCCCTGGAGTGCAGACAGTAGGGGGAGAGGGGAATGGGACATGCTAAGAGGTTAGGATGGGACTAGATGGTGAAGGAACTCACACATTGATATTGTCATGAACTAGTGAGGAGGCAGCACAACAGCGTTCAAGCAGAAGACCCTCCCCTGTGTCTCACTGGAGTGACCATGTGGGCTGGCCTCCCCCACCCACCGCCTTCCTCTCTGGGTGTCATCATCCAGTTGCTTAACTAAAAAGCCAGGGGTCATTTTGATTCTTGCTTCCTCACCTTCTTCCATCCATCTCCTCCCCAAATCTGTCCATCTATCTCCCAAGTCTACTCCAAGCTTATCTACTTCTCTTGGTCACCACCATCCCTCTGTAGGTGGAACCATCATCATCTCTTGCCTGAACTGCCCTGGTCCCCAGTGAATTTTCCTGCTTCCATTATTCCTCCTGGTTTTCTCTTCTTGCACAGCAGCCAGAGATATCTTTAAAAATGCAAATCCAATCAGGTCAGCATGCCACCCTAATTAAAACACGCTAGTGGCTTCTCAATAAATAACTTTCACACACCTTCCTGTGGCCTGCAGGGTCCTGCCTTGCTGAACACTCCAGGCTTGTTGCACCTGCCTCAGCCTCCTCCCACCGCCTGACCCACACCCTCCTTCACTCTGACACATTGTACCCACTTTAGGACAATCACACGTGCTCTTCTCTCTGCCAGGCATGGCCTTATCACACTTTTGCGTGGCTGACTTAGACCTCGGGGTATATGTCAATCACTCAGAAAAGCCTTCCTGACTCCACCCTTTGTCCTATCAGTCTATTTTGCAGCATCCATTTTTTCTTTCTATAGCACTTATCCCATTGTTCACTAGTGCTTTTTCAGTTTATTCTCAGTTCCCCTTGACTCATAGGTACTCAATAAATATTTGCAGGATGTGTGACTTGCTCATATACCTTGCTAAAGAGCAGATTTTGGTGGCCGTAGTTTATGACATGCAACATTGACCTCTACATGAGGAACGGTCATCTAGACCAGGCTTAGCCTATTTATTGACTTATCACCCCCCAATAAGATTCTCTCTCTCAAGAATTTAAACTGAGAGATACCGAGACTCCAGTTGGTGGTGGTGAGTTTTGGATTTCTAATGCCTCACAGTCTTGAGATGGGAGCCATCAAGGGATCTTGCAAGCAGAGGAAGTTACTCAAAAGAGAGGAGAGAGAAAAGGAAAAAGCAGTAATTATAAAAAAAGTAGTGATTATACAGATTCCAAAATCAGAGAGGAGCATCCAATCCTGGCCCTTCACTGTCCTGTTCTCAAAAGGCCCATTATCCTTCTGTTCCTCTGTTCCTGAGATTGCCTACTGTGTCTTTTTTTTTTTTTTTTTAAAGAACCCTCTTTAATCCAACCAACTGTAGTGGGTTTGTGTTTCTTAAAACCAAAGATGTTTGGCTGAGACATTTAGGAAGATCACTCTAGCCCCAGCGTGGAGGTCAGTCTGGAGCCGCAGACAGGAAATGAGCTGGGTGCCTTTTGCGATGGAACACATGAGAGATGACCCAATCTGAGCTAGGAGAAGTAAAAGTGAATGGAAGGATCCAGCAGACATTCTGTAGATGGCATTGACACGACGCCCACAGGATGCAGAAAATGAAGAGAAGGGAGACAAGATGATGCCCAGGTTTCCAGCTAGAGCCACTAAGTGATGATTGTTTTATAAGCTGAGCTCTTAAATGTGGGAGGAATGGTTACTGGATGGAAGAGAACTGACCTGCACTCTCCACGCCTCCTCTATACAGAACGTTCCATCAACCAGGCAGGCTGCCAGGCCAGCGCTCACGCTCGCTGCAGCAGTCTAGTGATGCCCACCTCTAAGGCTACAGCTGCTCTGCACTTGTCTTCTTCAGTCCACGGCATCCTCATCCATTTTAAATTAATGACATCCTCCTCATCTTTCAACGTTTGTTTCAATTTTCATCTTTTCTGCAAGAACTTCCTTGTAAAGACAAGCCCTGTGACAGGATGTCGCCCCAGTACTCCTGCGGCATTTAGATACAAGGGCCACGGAAAGGTAGAGACACCTTCTGTACACTAGGCTTGGTATACAGAATTTCAGGACTTGATCAATCATTTATACATTTGTGTGCTATAATGGAGACAAGCTCCTTCTTGAGGAAACTCCTGGATTGGATTGTCCTTTGGATTTATGCACACTTGGACAAATTTTGAACAAAAATGGATGATCCTCTATTCTCCCAAAAGTCTTGGATAGAGTTAGGAGTTTTTGTAAATGAATGGTAACCCTACGATTGCTTGTTTGGGCTTTTCCTTTAATTTATGACACAAAGCAATGGCATTNCTATTCTCCCAAAAGTCTTGGATAGAGTTAGGAGTTTTTGTAAATGAATAGTAACCCTACGATTGCTTGTTTGGGCTTTTCCTTTAATTTATGACACAAAGCAATGGCATTTCAGGCCAGTGAATTAAACTTAAATCCTCTACTGCCTTATCAAAAGCCCGGATAATGGAAGTGATATTTATGAGGACTTGTTTGAAGGGCATGCTATTTATCCCTTCCTCTGGTTGTGCTAATTTTTATTCCTGTATCAAGCTGTGCACTTGGACCATATGTTCTTAGTCCCCAGCAGAATTTTCATGCATTTTAATGTTATTTCCTTGGCTTACATCCAGGGATATTATACATAATGGCTTTATGAAAACTATCACTGTAGGGATGTTTTTGAGGTAGTGTGCATTAAGTTCTCCAGTTCCTTCTAGATGAAGCCTTGAGCAAGAAACTCTTTTGTAAAAGCAAGGGCCAGGAAAAGCTCTGCTTCCTCTGAGTAGCTGGAACACTTTTTCCTTTTTGGTAACAAGACTGACTGTATCTTCCTTTTTGGATTGGCCATCAGGAAGTGCAGAGCCAAATACACAGGTGAGTAGTAGCAGCCATGAAAGCCTCTATGCTTTGCACAAAGGGAATGAGTGCAGGTAACAGGGTTGAGGCACCTGTGGATGTTGCTGGAACCTAAGAGAGGGGGCAGGGATGAGAACAGCATGGAGGTCAACACTTGAGGTGGCCTGAAGTTCTTGCTGGTTACAGTCTCCAATACCCCCACATGAATGCTTTCTATTTGATTCTCCTGTTTAATGACCATGGTGAGTCACCAACTCTTTCTGGGCCTTTGTAAAGTGAGGCCTTACATTGGAAGCTGTCGAATTAGAGACCAAATAGAGGTCATCCCATACCGTGTCAGGGATCTACCTCCTTCCCCGTGCCTCTGTTCTCTCTCTTCCTTTCTGTCTACCCTGGAATAACCCCAAGCACCTTTCCTGCATGCTGGTGGACCCAGTGAAGAGGGCATTGTGCAAGCTGACATGAGCAGAGTCAGGATCTGTGTCCTGCTTCACTGAGCTCCTGGCACAGTTAAGTCCAGTGTGAGAACCAGAGTTCCAGGAGACCATGCATCCAAGCACATCCTGTCTTTCCTGCCCACCCTCTATAGAATTGATATCTTTCTGATAAAATTTGTCTGTGATAGGAGTAATGGTTAATTTTAGGTGTCAATTCGATCAGATTAAGGAATACCTAGAAACCTGGTAAAACAATTTTTGGGGGTTTGTCTATGAGGATATTTCCAGAAGAGATTAGCATGTGGGCCTGAGTGGACTTGATGGGAAAGATGCGCTCTCAGTATGGGCGGGCACCCTCCAATCCACCGAGTGCCTGGAGAGAACAAAAATCGAGGAAAAGACGACTCTCTCATTCTATCTGCTGGAGCTGGGATACACTGTGTCCTCTTGTCTGTGGACATCCCAACTTGAGACTCTTTAGCCTTTGGGTTCCAGGACTTACACTGGTGGCACTGCTGGCTCTCAGGCTTTTGGCCTCAGACTGAGAATCATGCCATTGGCTTCCCTGGTTCTGAGGCCTTCAGACTCGGACTGAGTCACGCTACCATCATCCGGTTTGCAGATGGCTATTGTGGGACTCCTCAGCCTGTACAATCATGTGAGACAGTTCCCCTAATAAGTTCCCTGTCATCTATTTATACACATAGCCTATTGGTTCTGTCTCTCTGCAGAACCCTGACTAATACGATAGGTATCTATGTTATTATGCACATGTGCACGTGAGCTTCATCACTAACTAGACTATGAACACCCTGAAGGCATGTCCACCTTTCCACCTTCACTATCCGAATCACTGTTTGTTAAATGAGTGAACAGGTAAACAGCCACTCTGTTCTAAGAGGGAAAAAGGAAAGAGGACTAACATTGTTGCTACAGTGTGACGTGTGACGATGATTCTGTTTTCGGGGGTGTTTCACAAAGAAAAAATACTGCCCTGGAACACTGCAGTGATGTTGAAGCTCTTGTGATTTTCTGAATTCTGGGACAGGAGCCTGCCTCAGTGCTCATACCTGCAATGCCTGCTCAGCTCTCAGCCAGGGCAACAGGCTCTCATCTTTCAATGCTCAACTCAGAAAATCTCCTCTTAGGTTAAGCTTCTCTGAACCTTT
>NW_007730395.1:166612-168856 GCF_000696425.1 Galeopterus variegatus
TCTCATCTTTCAATGCTCAACTCAGAAAATCTCCTCTTAGGTTAAGCTTCTCTGAACCTTTCTCGTGGCCTGTCCTGTCTTTGTGCCATGATGGCTCTGGAGCAACCTCCATCACAGACTCTTGTTCTGGTTGACTGCCTGTGTCTGCCTGTCTCCATGTGGGTGGGACTCAGCATGATGCCTGGCACTGAATAGGAATTGAGTGAACTTTTGTTCAATGAAGCAGAATGAATGAATGAATAAATAAGTGAATGAATGAATGAATAAGTGAATGAATGAATGGAGAAACATCACTTATCACAAATTTCCCTTCTTCCTGCTTTCTGATTTTCATCCATAAAATGATAATTAATCAAGACAACACAAAATAAATTACTGTTGGATACCACTGTGATATCTAGGGTACTAAATACTAGCCTCCTCTGTAGTTCATGGCTATTAACAGAAATAATGCACCAAAGTGGTGTTTTCTATCATTTATCAGCATCCAACCTGAGCCAGATGATGGCAGGTGGCCTTCTAATAGCTGGAAGGCTGCCTGTGAATTCGTGCTCAGAGAGCTGGGTTTTAAACACCTCTTTACCTCCCACGCAGAGATCCATGGCTGCAGGTGTTCTTGGGCACTTTTAAGTCCTGTTTGCCAACAGTGACTGTGGTCCACTTGCCAAGTTGGAGGTGCCCTGTTGACTCCTGTTAGGCAGAATTGGTTTCTGATTAGCTAGTGCTCATGATTAAGACTGCTGTCTTATAGGAAAATGACATTTGCTATCATGTGATTCAAAGCATACTTGTTAATTATCATCTTTTTAGCTGATACATAACATCCATTTTTAGAATATTCAGAAAAAAATGTCATAGGTTTGAAGACATGTCTAGGTAACAAAACTCAGGCTAGTCATATGAGAGTTTTCTTTTCCTTTTTTTTTTTTTTGTAGGCTAGACTGAAAAGATAGTTTCTTTCAGAATGGTGACTTACTCCCAGCAGTGAGAGAGTTGCCTTATAATACTACACTACTAGTGTGTACAGGACTGTGATGATTAGGGGACTCTTCCACCACAGCTCTGTGACCGTCAGGGACAGAGGCTGCTATGGACTGAATGTTTGTGTTTCCTTCAAAATTCGTATATTGAAATCTAATCCCCTATGTGATGGCATTTGGAGGTAGAGTCTTTGAGAGGTAATTAGGTCATGAAAGTGCTGCCCCATGAATGGGATTAGAGCCTTTGTGAAAGAGGCCCGAGAATTGACTCCTCTCTTTCCATCACGTGAAGACACAGAGAGAAGTCAGAAGTCCATCATCCAGAAGAGAGCTGTGATGGTTAATTCTAGGTGTCAACTTGATTTAATTGAGGAACACCAAGAAATCTCATAAAGCTATCTTTTCAGGTGTGTCCATGAGGGTGTTTCCAGAAGAGATTAAAATGTGGACTGGGTGGGAAAGGTCCACCCTCTCTATGGGTGGGCACCCTCCAATCTGCAGGGGGCCTGGAGAGAATCAAAACAGAGGAAAAGGCAAATCAGTTTCTCTATCAGCTGGAGCTGGGGTACGCTCTGCTCTCCTGTCGGTGGATATCAGAACTCAACACTCTTCAACTTTGGGGTTCCAGGACTTACACCAGTGGCACTATCACATTCCCTGGTTCTGAAGGCTTCAGACTTGGACTAGGCCATGCTACTGGCACCCAGTTTGCAGATGGGCTATCCTGGGACTTCTCAGCTTTCATAATCACATGAGCCAATCCCCTAATAAATCCTTTCTCATAGATGTATATACATTTCCTATTGGTTCTGTCTCTCTGGAGAACCCTGACTAATACACCAGCCCTTACCAGAACCTGACCATGCCAGCACTTAACTCTGGACTTCCAGCCTTCAGAAATGTAAGACATAAATTTCTGTTTTTCATAAGCCACCCAGTCTGTGGTACTTTGTTATACAGCCCAAACTAAGACAGAGACTGTGTTTGAAAACAGGTGGAGGTAGCCAACTGTATATTTTAAATAAGAGAAGCAGTAGTTTGGTGAAAGAGAGAAAAATGAAGACTTCATCCACGCATTGAGGTTTGATTTACATTTTTGTATCAGAGTTTATTTTCTGCTTTAAATGGATCATTAATGGTAAAGAATAAATCAGACTCTGCTTGAATTTTCACCATCACAATTGAGTATTTTCTCTCTCTCTTTTTTTTTTTTTGTCCTTTTTGAGACCAGCCGCACCGCGCTCAGCCAGTGAGCACACCGGTC
>NW_007730395.1:169431-180563 GCF_000696425.1 Galeopterus variegatus
TTTTTTTTTTTTTTTTTTGTCCTTTTTGAGACTGGCCGCACAGCGCTCAGCCAGTGAGCGCACCGGTCATCCCTATATAGGATCCGAACCCACGGCGGGAGCACCGCTGCACTCCCAGAGCCGCACTCTCCCAAGTGCGCCACGGGCTGGGCCCAAGTATTTTCTCTTTTTAAGATGTGAAAGTGAGCCAGGCTCAGTCAATACTTACTATGTTGTGGCTTGGAATCAAAGCACAGAGTCTTAAATTCACCCTTCATTAGCTGTGAGATAGAGGTGGGGGATGGACACTCCTGTTTAAAATGACAGTCATCCCTTTTCCTTTTCTTCCCCTTTTCTTTTTTAAAAAATTCCCATTTTCCCTGTTTCTCGTTTTCCCCTTTCTTTAAGGAGGAGTGAAACATGGACTTCCACAACTGGTTAGTGTAGTGAGCAATGCTGCTTTATCATTTCTTACAAACGTGCATTTCTTATTCATTTTCTACGGGTCACAGAAAGGGCTGCGTGGCTTGAATTTGCACCGTCCCTTCCTTAGCGAGACCCTTGTTTGGTGTGAGGCTGGCTAAAGTCATGCTGCTGACCTTTACTCAAAATTCTGTCATGTTCTTGGGCTTCTTTCCTCCAACAGCCCCTGCAGGATTTGACACAGAACGATGGGGCATGAACTCTGGCTTTTAGGCACTTCCATAGACCTGTGTTCTCCTCTCATCCAGGGTCTTGTCCCTCATGACTCATTGCAGACGTCTATACACTGGCTAGTGCTTCATGCAGCATCTGACCCATGGACAAATTCTCATCACGGGAGGGAGTCCTGTTTAGGGAGTTAAGCTGGAATGTGGTAAAACACAAAGTAATTTAAAAAGGGTCAGTCAATCCTTCCTATTTAGAAGAGTAAGCCACAAAGTTAGAACTAGAATCTAGTCTAGGTTTGGAGCTGAGAGTGCAAATTGATCTGTGTAATTAAGCAACAGAAATTTGCAGGAATTTGGAGTCTTCCCGATGTGTTGCACAGGGAGCGTGAAAGGGCAGGTGTGTACAGGTATGTACAGGTGTGTGTGTGTTTGTGTGTGTGTGTGCATGCGCGTGCATGTGCGTGCATGCGCCCACAGAGAAGGCAAAGGAAGGCAAAGGTGAGCAAGTGGAATAAGAGAGGAGAAAAAAATCCTGGTAAGGAGACAGACCCCTCAGTTGAAGACTAAACCCTGCCCAATGCCTGAGCAAGAGTGGCGGGAGAGAGTCAGACTCTGTCGTGTGCCATCCCGTGCCACGCCACCGTTCACTTTCAATATTCACTAAATGTGTCATTCCCAGGGAGGCCTTCTTAGGGCTGCTCTGATGAAGCAAAGGAGAGAGTTTGCATTGCCCAGGAAGGACTGAGGAGAGGGAACAGGGCCCGCGGCTGCGGGGAGGGGGAGAACCAGCAGGTCCTGGAATCCAGGGGTGGGAGGTGCAGCCAGGCGAGCATGCGGAGCCGGTCCTGGTCCTTGGAAGCCCAGGAGGAGACGGGATTCTCCACTGCCTGTGGAATGGCCATTCAGGCAGTTTCAATCAGATAGTGCGTTGTTGAGTCCAGAGAGCTGGAAGACTTGGACATGCGGGTTAAAAACTTTAGAAATGAAGAGATCAAACAGGGTTCATAGTTAATAATCATAACTAACACATAAAGATTATTTGCTAAATGCCAGACTTTGTTCTAAGAATTCATTAACCCATTTCCTTCAACAACTGGTGGAGCTGGTGCGTTTTTACCTACCTTTTTTTCTTTTGGCAAATTAGGAAACTGAGGCTCCTGGAAGCTACGACCTTTTGCCAAAGGTCACAGAGCTGGCCAGAGTGAAAGTTAGTGTCAGCCCAAGAACCTGGAACAAGGGACCCTACCCCTTGGGGCCTAAGTTTCCTCCTCTTTAAAATGAGAGCCCGGTTAATGGACTCATTCGTTCGCTCACTCATTCATTCCTGGCATACAGTAGGGGTTTAGCACGCTCCAGTAAGGTTTTGTTTCCCTTGGGTTTTGAGGCTGATGCTCGTGGGAGCCCAGAATGCTGAGTGCTCGTGACAAGTCTCTGTCCCTTTCTTCCCCAACAGCTGCTACCTCCCACCACTCCCAACATGCCCTTTGCCCTGCTTATGTGGGTCACCACGAGTGACCGGGTCAGCCCTCAGTCCCACACTCTCGCCCCCATAATTGTCTGTGATGTGACTTTCTGATCTTCCTTGAATCTTCCCCAACTCCTGTAACTCTTTCCCTGTGATCTCTGTCACCTCTAGCGTCCCTCTTTCCTGCTTGGTCCCTTTACTTTTGGCTACCGACACTTGGCTCTCCCATGAGGACACTGGCTCCCCTCCCAAATGATGCAGCTTCTCTTCCCACCCTCTCACACCCCTGAGCATCGATGTGGTGCGGCGAGTCCCTGCTTCTGGAATCCTTGCAGACTCCAGGCCTTTCTTCCCCTCTGCTCTCCTCCCCTCCCCCAGCTCTCCATTGCTCTCATCAGTTTATACCTCCCACCACCCCTCCTTGTGAAGCCATTTGCCCACCCCTAGGTCACTCCCCCCGTTGTTTGAAGTGTGCCGCTCCTGACTCATTGTTAGTATGTGAGAGTCACCGTGATGGTGGTTTCAGCATCCGTTGAGATGACACTTTATCACTGGGATCTCCTAATTCCCCGGCCTCCTCTTTCCCTTCACTCACCTAGCTGTGCAGTCCCACAGTCCTGCAAGATCTCGCCACTAGCAGTCATAACTGCAGCTTCTCCAGAACCTCCCATTTTCAAGTTCCCTCTTTCTGTTCTTGACCATGTCTTCAGCTCCTTTCTCCTAGTTCCCTGGACTCCCACAGTCTTTAACCTCACAGGGCCCTGCAATGTATCAATCCTATCATTTTTTCCATCATCACTCTTCCTTATAATGTCACTGCCCTGTTGACTCAGCTGACATTCCACGGCTCATCATTATAACCAGCTGGAACCTGGACTTGGCTGGAGGAAAAATGCTGGACTTGCTGTAAAGTCATGATCGTTAATTTCAAGTGGACGCTTAAAGCAGTGTCACTTGCCCATTCACTGTCCCACCCCCCCAGCAACTATTTCATTCACCTTCATCTCTTTGCTCAAATCCACTGGTGCTCTTGCTGAGAAAACTGAAATTTTCAGAGGGGAATCTCTGCAAGCTACCACCAACTCATCCACTCACCAACCTGAACCTGTGCCCATACGTACCGCCTCCGCTCCTGCAGCATGCCATGACTTGTCTGTGCTCCCTGCCAACCTCATTCCCGATCAGTGCGTAGTAGACTCCATCTCCTCTCCCTACCAAAGGAGGTTGCTCCTGCTGTTCTCCGCTCTCTGACCTCATCACCAGTGTTTCTTCTGTGTCAGATCTCTCCTATGAGCATGCAAATCATCATTTGTCCCCTCATGCACAAAACAAAGTAAGCAAAGACCTTCTCTTGTTACTTCTCCATCTGTTGTCCCATTTATTTCCTTTCTATGCACCAAAAATCCTCAAAAAAAAAAAAAAAAGTTCCTCACTCTCTGCCTTCATTTTTCCCCTTCTATTTTTCTTTTACTTTTTTTTTTAAACACGTGTATACTAGCAGGGTAGTTTCTGCAATTAATTACTTGAATGGGATAAACAATAAATGCTAGCCTGACGTGGGTTGACTGGCTGCCCTTGTGGGTTCTCCTCCAGGGGATGACCCAGGCAGTCAGTCTTCTCTGCTCTGACACCCCCATCTTCCATGTGCATCCTCCTCCTTGGTGACCTCAGAGGTGCAGAGCGTGAGCAGAACACACAGGGGTTCAAATGGTCAGGCCTGCCTGGAGTGTGCATGTATCATTTCTGCTCACATTTTTATGTCTGAAATCCAGGCCACAGGGCCCCAACATAACTATAAGGGAAGCTGAAAAACATCATATTCCAGTGTTCTGAAGAAAAGGAAGTGGAATAAACCTGTATTCTGCTAAATAATTAAGATTTAAAAGTTTTTTGTTATAATCACTAACATTACTTATCCTGACTAATACATAAATTGGTATCAGTTTTTGCTGTAAGGAAAAAACTAAAATGTATGACATTGGCTTAGTGGGGAGTTTGAAAGGTGAGAAAAAATAGATACAACACTCCGGAGAGCTAGAGATCCACGTTACCTAGCAGCAAAATATTTGGTAAAAACCCATGTTTACCAAGATCATAGCTCTAAGGTAAAGTTGGAACCAGAGCGTGTGTATAGTAGAGTGTGGAGAATATTCTGATCTGCACATGTAAGGTATGAGATAAAAAAGGTACGCTCAACAGGACCTGGACAATTTGCCAGCAAAAATAAAAGCAGGTAGAACCCAGAAATGTGTGGTTCTTAGAGGACAGGAAAAGCCTGCTGCCTCAGTTCTAACCAGGATACAGAATTTAGTAAGGCCTTCAGTGAAAAATTCTCAGAATACTCCTGAGTTGAATGAAGAGACTCACAGCAAAGATTAGATTAAGGGTCTGGCTTTTCCACTCAAACTTGAGAACCTGACAGTGTCTGTCATTAAGGGGAGAGGAAGAGAAAGAGATGGAAGAAGGGAGAGGAGGGGCTGGAGAGAGAGGGAGACGGTGGTCATGTAAGAGCTGTGTGTCCAGAAATAAAGCTCCGGTGTGTTTCTGACTCATGAAACTGACTAGAAAAAGCATCCACGGTCCTTCTTTGTGTCTAAGAAGAAGTAGTAAGACTGGAAAGCTTAAGGCTCTCATTAGGTATTTGTCACCACTGCCCTGACACTGCTCCTGTTGAGGCCACCAACAAGAGGATGCCCACACGGCTACACCGAACAGTCAACGCTCAGCCCTCGTCCTGCTGGACTTCCCAGCAGCTTAGGCACAGTTACCGCTTGTCTATTTTCTGAAATCATTTCTGCCTCTGTCCGTGGGACTCTCCTCACCTTCTTAGCCTTCCTTTCTAGTTTATCTTTATTCCCTGATTTTCCCTGTTGGACACCCCTGGGCCCAGTCCCTGGACCTCTACTCTTTCTAGCTACACTCAGTACCAAGGTGATCTCATTAGGTCTCTTGGAACTAAATACCATCTATGCCCTGGCACTGCCCAAATCCATGTGTCTGGTACAGGTCTCTCCTGGCCTTCAGATCCACCTGCCCAGTCGCCTCCTTGCTGTCTCCCCTGTATCAGGCATCTCAAACCTGAGGGGTATAAAGCAGAGTGCCCGATCTTTTCCCCTAAAGGTGCTCTTTTCATGATTTCTGCATCTCCAGAAATGGAAGTTCCATCCTTTGTGATTCTCAGGCTAATAATCTTGTAGTCAACCTTACCCCCAGTTTGTGGCTCCTGTTCCTCGTGCTACCCATCGGCCCATCTTCCTGTCTCAGCTTTCGAAATGCTCCCAGCATCTGAGTAGTTCTTAACACTGTCGTAGTAACAGCCAGGCCGAGCTGCTCTGATCTCTCACCTCCGCTGCCGCACGTGACTGATGGTCTGGCTTCTGCCCTGGTGCCATTTCACCTACTTTCCACACAGTTGCCATGGCAATCAAAAACAAGTCAGATCCTGTCTCTTCCCTGCTCAGACCTTGTGATGGCCTCCTTACTAAGGCTAGCCAGGAGCTTTCCCATGGCCCACGTGGCCCTGGAGGCTCTGCCTCTTCTCCCTCGCTGGTCACTTCCACTACCCCCTCACCCACTCATCTCTGGCCACCCTGGCCTTCTTGCCATCTTTGAATGTCCCAAGCATACTCCCACCTTAGGACCTGACCTGATACCACCTCCAGCTCTTTACTCCCAGGCCGTGTTTGCAGGGAGGCCTGGGGTGAGCTACTACCCCAGGTCCCAACGTTCCCCCTGCTCCTTCCTGAGTTACCTTCTTCCACAGCACGTCCCATCTGCCACAACGGCCAACAGCTTGCTGACTCATTACATTTATTGCCTGTCTCTCTCCAGGAAAATAGAGTCTCAGAGAGGTAGAGATGCTTGCCTGGTTATTTAATGCTGCGTCCCAAGAACCTAGAACCCTGGCACAGGGTGGACATGCAAAAGGAATGTGCGGAACACCGAGTGCAGGAATAAATTCATGCATTTATGCAAACACTGAAAGGCATTGAAGGATCAGGTGACCTAGTCTGGCAGGAGAAAGAATGTCATGCTGCCCGGCGGAGGTCTGGGCTCTGGGAAGTCAGAGGGGCTGGGCTGCAGGGCTGTGGAGACATGTGGACCACATCCTCCCTGCGCTGCTTCCTGTTTTCTGCAAACCCTACAGCACTGGCATCCTCTGGTTCCTTGGCATGGCATACATGAGGAAGTAAACTGGTCCCCATGGGGCCATGGTCTCACGGTGGAGGGAGCGGCCCTCCGTTTCTCTCTCTATCTCCCTTCTGCTCCCTCATCCTGCAGAGTCTGCTTTTCTTCCAGGGAGACGGCATTAGGATTCTCAGCATGGCCTGAGCTCTGCATCCGTCTGTCTTTCCTTGCCTCTTCCTTTGCATTTCCTATGGTTGGAGTTTGCAGGCAAAGCTTAGGATACACAGCCTCTCCTGGGAAAGGATGCATCACTTTGCACACTCAGTCCTAAGGTGCAAACCGACTGCATGGCTTAAGCATGGGTAACACATATGAACTACAGCTTCTGTCCTGGGAAAGACAGAGAAATGCAGTTGCTGCTTTGAAGAGACGAGGTACGACGGTGCTTCAAAGAATCCACGGAAGGATTCAAATTATCTCTCTCTTTTTAAGCTAAAGTTTTTTATTGAAACATATTTGATTGTACATATCTGTGGAGTACCATTTTGAATATCAATACCTGTGTACAATATGTGATGCTCAAATCAGGATAATTAGTATATTCAATGTTACACAATGCAGTCACTTTTTGTGGCCCTTTACCAAATTCTTGCTAACTCCTCCCCCTCCTCCTTTCCTACCTCTCTTTCAATTCTGTTTTTCCACGAGCTTTCTGAAGTACCCTCATAACCACTTTGTGAAGGATGCGTGTGTGAGTGCACGTGCGTGTGTATATGTGTGTAGGGAGAAAGCCCAACTGAAGTATCCTGGACACCTGTCCACCACTTGGCACCACTTGGCACCTCTGCCACATTGTGTGGGTGGGGGAACTTCCTAGAGAAAACACAGTGATGGCAGGAGGGAGTTAGGGACAAAGGTTTAGTCAATTGACAGAGCCTGCAGGAAGAGATATTCTGAGTACGATATGACGTGTCACTCAGATTGTCCTCAGACAGAAAGAGCTCATGTCAATACGACGCAGCTCTGCTTTGTGCCCCTCTTGTGAAGTGTGAGGCTGATGGGATGAGGAAGGCCTTCTGCCCACCTCTGCACGGGACATGCTGGACAGCTGGCTGCACACGGGGCTGGACCTGGAGGTGCCACATGTGGGCCACCTTGTGGTGGTGCTGGGAAGGAGGAGGCAAACAACAGACACCATGAGACAGGTGACAGTGTGTTCTGGAGCATGTCCAACACACTCTCTGGGGACCCCAAGATGTAACAGGGTGGGGCAGGCATTGCAGGCAGCTGAGATGCGGATGCTGTGGTTTAGAGCTGGAGAGACGGGCTACCTGTGCAGCAGGGTAGCAACCTCGCGTGAGGGCAGGTAGATCTGTGTTCAAATCCTGCTCTGCTGCTTGAAGCTGGGTTGTTATGAGTTTCTTCACCTTTTCGAGCTATAGTTTCTTCTGCAGTAAAACAGGGAGAAATAACACCCTCCTTGCAGTACTGCTTTGAGAACCAAAGACAATGCATGTCAGGAACCTAGCACAGCATAAACACTTTACTAAACACAGCTATTTTTATAGTTATTTGAACTGCACTGACAGTAAAGAGCAAGAGAAATTTGTAATTTGTTTCTGAGTTCTTGGCACATGGTTTAGTGCTTGGTGAAATTCATCTCTGTTTATTCACATGAATGGGTGAACACCTAAACACGGAGGGGCTCGTGAGTGGGCAGCATCCCTAGGAACTGGGTAGCCATGTGGGGTGCTGCTTCCCTTCTCCCAGGGTAGGCTTGGGCCGGGCCCCTTGGCCCTGGGACTCTTGCAGGCACTGCTGGGCACAGTCGGAGACAAAGTGGCCAGATGCTCCTGCTTTGGTGTTTTCGCCTTTGCCACTGATTCATGGGGCCACAAATATCTTCCGAGGTATTCTCTGAATCTCTGCATCCGTGACTTGGTTTTACTTTTCTGGGTCTAACTGATTTACTTTGAAAGAAACTTTTAGGAACTTTTGTCCAGCTACATCAGTTGTGCAGACAAGGTCAAATTAGACCAAATCATCAGCCAAGCACTCCAGCAGCCTGGGGACAAAGCTGGGTTAGACTCTGTGTGCATGTGTGCATGTGTGTGTATGTGTGTGCGTGTGTGCACATGCATGTTGTAAAAGGGGCTGGGATGAGTGGGTTGAAAGACTCTACCTAAGGAACAACCACGGCCACTGGCTTTCTTACAATTGCCACAAGCCCACAGGGCCCACAATTCTCCTAGTTCTCAAAATCAAACCAGATGGAGAACGATGACCCAGAATTTGTGGCTGCTGCCAGATTTTTGCCCTTTAAAAAGCATCCTCCCCCCACAACATGCACCGCCCCCCATAAAGATGCACTCATGTAATGCTGTGTCCTTATGCACTGTACTTTCTATAAGTCCTGGAAACAGTGTTTATATCTTCTGAGAAATAAGCTAAAACATTAATACTATGCTCACATTTTCATCTGGTCAGTAATATTGAATATGCAATTTTTTTTTTTTTTTAAAGATGACCGGTAAGGGGATCTTAACCCTTGGCTTAGTGTTGTCAGCACCACGCTCAGCCAGTGAGCGAACCGGCCATCCCTATATAGGATCCGAACCCGTGGCCTTGGTGTTACCAGCACCACACTCTCCCGAGTGAGCCACAGACCGGCCCTGAATATGCAATTTTTAAGTTTATAATATATTGGAAATGAAAAATACGATTAGATATAGTGATTTCATCCACTTTCTTTCAGAGTATGGGAAAACTGATGAATGAGGCAAGATACAGCTTCTTAATGTACATTCTATTTCTAGAGTTCCTGTCTCACTGATTCACTGCAACTGTTTTGAAGTCTTTATGTCCACCTCACAGTATAGGGGGTAACCTTTTTTAAGACATTCATTTGTAATTTGACATCCTCAGGTCATTTGAGGCTAAGTGTGCTGGCACTTTGTGTACTGGAGAGAAAAAGATGAATTTAAAACCTAAAATGATTTATGAAAGTCAAGGATTATTTCATAAGGACTTTGCTCTGTGATCACTGAATGAAAACCAGTGGCACAGCCTGTAAAAGCTAATGCCTTCACTCAGTGAGGTGGAGACAGTGTTTTTGTCTTGTTTTGTTTTGAACAATGTAAAGATGAAAAATATGGGGTGCTATTGAATTTTTGAGAGATCAAATCTAGTGTTACTGAATGACTCACTTCTTATGTCATTATCAGGGAGTGAGGGAGTGTGAGAATTCCACAGCACCCCCGAGAGGCAGCTTCCTTTTGGGATCATAGTCATTCATTTACTGACCCCATGTTAGCCTCAAGGCTTGGTGTTGGGGACACACAGTCCCTGCCCCAAAGGGGTACTGTCCAATGAGTAAAGCCAGACAAGGGAACTGTTCATCACAGTCCATGCAAGCAATGCAGAGCAGAGGTTCAACCATAACACAGTGGGGACACAGCTCTGTCCAGCAGGCTGGGAAAGGGCTCCCTGTGCAAGCTTCCTCTCTGGAAATCTCTGTAGCAAAGAAAGAAGATATTAATTCTAATCAGGGAAATTGTCAAACCAAGACCAAATCATGTCTCCAGAGGCTCAAGGTCAGCCCCAAGAGCTTCAACGTTCCTACAAAGAAAAGAGAGAATTAAAAACTAGTTTAAGGGCCAGCCCGGTGGCGCACTGCGACAGTGCGCCGCTTGGGAGCATGGTGGCGCTCCCGCCGAGGGTTCGGATCCCACATACAGACCGGCCGTTCACTGGCTGAGCGAGGTGTGGGCGCAACACCGAGGGTTGCGATCCCGTTGCCGGTCCCGGTCCGGTACGGGAGCGACACTGAGGGTTGCGATCTGTTGCCGGTCACGAAAAAAGACAAAAAGGAAAAAAAAAAATTAGTTTAAAAGTGAAATCTTGGGGGCCAGCCCGGTGGCGCACTGGAGAGTGCGCCGCTTGAGAGTGTGGCGGTGCTCCTGCCGAGGGTTCGGATCCCATGTGGAGACCGGTTCCCACTCACTGGCTGAGCGCGGTGCGGGCGCAACACCGAGGGTTGCGATCCCGTTACTGGTCAGTAAAAAAGACAAAAAGGAAAAAAAAAAGTGAAATCTTGGGAAATAGATTTTCCAAGAGGAGATTGTGCATCTCATGGAATAAAGATGCATAGAAGCGATTGGCTTGGGTGAAGAGACGTCTGGTGGTTAAATGTCACAGATTGGGAAGGATCGCCTCACTTTGTCATCCTTCAAGTTTGGCACATCATTTCTCCTCACTGGGCTCCTGTCCCCACCTGCGTGTGAGGGGCTGGACGAGGTCCTCTATCTTCAAAAGGGTTAACAGGGAAGTTAGCAGCAGGACCCAAGATATCCCTTCATCCATTGGGAAAACTTTCCTTCTCAGGGTTTGAATGACCAAATTTGTTTCTAACTGTGTCTATTTTGAGAACCAGTGCAATTAATTGACTAATTTAATAGGAACAAAAAAAAATTGTATTAATTATCTGGGTTAGTGACTATTAAACTTTTTTGGGTTCAGGGGCCCTATTTGAATATAATGAAACTGTGGCCTCTGCAAAAAAAAACAAAAAAAGTGTTCTTATAGAAACACAGGACACACTTTATATGTAATTCATGAGGATTTATGGACTCTTAGAAACCCACACAGGACCAGATTCCATGCTTGCAACATGCATGCTCAGATATGGGTANACACTGAGGGTTGCGATCTGTTGCCGGTCACGAAAAAAGACAAAAAGGAAAAAAAAAATTAGTTTAAAAGTGAAATCTTGGGGGCCAGCCCGGTGGCGCACTGGGGAGTGCTCCGCTTGGGAGCGCGGCGGCGCTCCTGCCGAGGGTTCGGATCCCATGTGGAGACCGGTTCCCGCTCACTGGCTGAGCGCGGTGCGGGCGCAACACTGAGGGTTGCGA
>NW_007730395.1:181509-191324 GCF_000696425.1 Galeopterus variegatus
GATCTGTTGCCGGTCACGAAAAAAGACAAAAAGGAAAAAAAAAAATTAGTTTAAAAGTGAAATCTTGGGAAATAGATTTTCCAAGAGGAGATTGTGCATCTCATGGAATAAAGATACATAGAAGCGATTGGCTTGGGTGAAGAGACGTTTGGTGGTTAAATGTCACAGATTGGGAAGGATTGCCTCACTTTGTCATCCTTCAAGTTTGGCACATCATTTCTCCTCACTGGGCTCCTGTCCCCACCTGCGTGTGAGGGGCTGGACAAGGTCCTCTATCTTCAAAAGGGTTAACAGGGAAGTTAGCAGCAGGACCCAAGATATCCCTTCATTCATTGGGAAAACTTTCCTTCTCAGGGTTTGAATGACCAAATTTGTTTCTAACTGTGTCTATTTTGAGAACCAGTGCAATTATCTGACTAATTTAATAGGAACAAAAAAAAATTGTATTAATTATCTGGGTTAGTGACTATTAAACTTTTTTGGGTTCAGGGGCCCTATTTGAATATAATGAAACTGTGGCCTCTGCAAGAAAAACAAAAAAAGTGTTCTTATAGAAACACAGGACACACTTTATATGTAATTCATGAGGATTTATGGATCTTAGAAACCCACACAGGACCAGATTCCATGCTTGCAACATGCATGCTCAGATATGGGTATTGTAAATTACTTTAAGACATGAGTTATCTAGCAGAGCGGAGGGCTGTATCCCAGGGGACGCATAAGATGGTCCACCAGGTGGGGGAGGAACATATTAGGACTTCAGATATGATTTATTTTATATGTGGAAAAATGAGAAAGAAATGAAGATTTACGAATATGTAGAACACAGATAACATGGAGGACTTCAAACACACCATGTGTTTTTCAGCCTGTGATGTGTTCCATAGGGCACATGAGGTGTTCGGAGGGACCTTGCTGGCTCATTCATGTGTCAAGGGCTTGTGGCGTGGTACTGTTTGCTTGTGACAGAAAATTGTCATCTAGGTGGTGGATGTTATAAAGCCAATACCTTCAAATAATATTTATAGAATTTTGCACTGAGATTTGAGTAGCCATTTTAATCTTTTGTGTCATACAGAGGATTTATGATTTTCTTCTGGTAAATAACATAAAAATCTTTTAGGATCGAAAGGTGCACTTTTTCTCTCTAGTATCAGCAACAAAACCCGTGTTCCAGTGTCTGGACCTTCTGGTGAGATGGTGAGTTACGGTTGCACACTCCCAGTCATTTGTCCCTTGAGTTCATATAAGGTTTAAAAAGTGAGTTAAGTAGCTAATTTTTGAGGGTTTTGAAGTGAGGTTTCGACTGGAGAGGAAAGAGGGCCTCAGAGCTGAGCTCGCTTGTCAGAGGGGAGCATGGACACCCATGTCCCCATCACAGCCTGGGTCCGGCTTCGTTCTGCAGCCACAGCTGTGGCCCATGGGACCCGCAGGCACAGGGTCCCTGACACGCCCTCTCTCTGAATGAAGGCCTAGATGCAGGCTCTGGACACCCTTCACTAAGAAGCAGGTGGGTGCCGGCTTAGGGTGCCAGGGATTAAAACGAAGGCTTGAAAAGGGTGATGAAAATAATGAGCCCATTTCTGGCCTTTCCTAATGAATTTTATTTAGCAGACGCTTCACGACTGCATTCAGGGTAGCAAAGAGAAGTCATTATGGAGGACCTCATTGCTTCGAAGGAGACGTCAAGAGTTATTCCCTACTCTCTGTGTAAGTGACAAGATGTAGCGTGGTTTGACACACTGTGCACCTAGCATTGTCTGACATGGTGCCATAATAATTTGGTGGTATGCTTTGTATGCTTGCTTCACAAGCTCTCCATGAAGTCTGAGGTTGTGAAACACATTGTATCCTCCATGGCATCTAGTAAGAAGTGCCAGACGCCAAAGATAATTGCTCATTTGAGCTGACTTGGTGCTATACCTGATTGTTCCAGAGAGTGATCACTTAGCAATGAACTCAGTGGATCCCCTAGACCCTCCCAAGGACTGCACTGATCCTGTTAAGGCACTGCTGCCCCGCCTTGTCAAAATGACAGAGTCAGGAGACAGGTGTTCTTTGTTCCAATTTACAGATGAGGACACTGTAGAGACTAACTGCTATGGCTACGTGCTTCAATTTTAGGTGCTTTTATATAACATAAAGTACATATTTATAACACATATTTACATCAGTATACCTCACAAATCAAGCATGATTTTGCACATGTCAATGGACTTGGCTTCCTCTGTTGTCATAACTACTATCCTTTTCCAAAGTCCTATAATATTATATTTTTCTTCTAATAGCATATAGTCCAGATAATTAGAAATTAGGTAGGAAATGGCAATAATAAGGGAAAACTTTTTATTCCTAATTCTTTGTCTGATCCTTCTGAGACACTGCAGCAAAAAGAAATACCTTCCTTGTTCAGACATGGGATTTGCATTTCTTTCTTTCTTTCTCTTTTTAAAAATTTCCAGTCATATCCCAGGGCTATTTTCTGCTGGGCTGCCAAATGACAGTTATTCCCCTGGAAACTATTTCTTTGTTTTTTTCAATCCTCATCCTAGACTTTGTGTGTCTCCTCTTTAAACTCGTTTTCTGATGTCAGGGCTTCTAGTGTCTGGGCCAAATTCTGAGGATTCTAGGGGTAACTGTTTAGAAAATGTCCTTTGTCAAAACAGTGGCATAGGCAACTTTCATAACAAACTCTAATGACTTCCTAATGCCCTGGGAGTTACAAACCACTTCTATAAGGGCTGCATTGGGCACTGCTTTGTTGGGAGCTGTTGGTGGGAAGTCTTCACAATCCTTCTTCCTGGGCCAAGAGAAGAAGCCGAGGAGGAAAGAGAGGTGAAGACAATAATCCCTTGTCTTGTGCTGGAAATCCACACCTGAGGAATATCTTTAAAGCACCAACTGCATCATTTCAGGGACATCAATCATTGACAACTTCATTCAAAAATCACATTTTATGTGCCTAAGATGTGTCAAACACACTGGCAGGCCAGCAAATATAAAAATGAGTTTTACATGGTCTTGAGCTGGAAGATCCCATGGGAAGAAATGATCATACAATAATGTGCTACCGTTTTGTGTGACGTATTCATTGACTGCAAGGGAAATACAAAGGCGGGAAATTCACTCTTTCTGGGGACTTTCAGAAACTGTCACTGTAGAGGTGAGTTTTAAAAGAGGATGTTGTTTCACGGGGATTGAGAAGGTCGTAGCTTCAGAGGTTGGGGGGCTCAGAAAGCTTTCCAAGCTTGAGCACTGAGAAGTAGTGGGTGGTGGAGAAATGAAAGGGTTTGTGGGGGGTTCGGAGAGGAGAAGTGGCCTTCAGAGGATGTGGCTGGAGAAGGAGGCAGGGGCCACAGCACAGATGATATCAAACACGAAGTCACAGAGGGTGAGCTTCATTCCGAAGGTGGTGAGCCCTCAAGGAAAACAAAGACCAAGCAAGACATTGCTCTCAGAACTGTGGGAAGTCACTTGGACTTTCTGCACTAGGGAGTGCCCCAATGAGCCAGGCCTTACCCCTGATGAGGGCATATGTGCAGGTGGCTGCTCAGACCACCCAGTTTTGCTTTCTCCCCCTCAGGAAACTAAAAGATCTGACTGATGATAGCTGTACTACGAGAACAGCCATAATAGTGGACGCTTGGCCTTTTAGGTAGAAATTTCAGGGGCATGTAAAAAAGCTACCTCAGCAGGCATCACCCTCTTCAGCAGGTCACATGAGTTTTCTAGGCCAGTTTCTTGGTCTTCATTCACTGTATAATTTCAGGAAATGGAATGTATTTTACAACCCTTGGATTAAAATGGGGCTTTAAAAGGGTAATAAAAATAATGATCCTGTTACTGGCCTTTCCTAGTGAATTTCATTCAGCAGAACTCTTCAATATTGGATTTGGGGTAGCAAAGTAAACTCATTATGGAGTACCTCACTCCAGATTTACTTCCAAGTCTCCATCTTATTTTTAGAAGCATACAAGGCTTTCAGTAAAATCTGTCCTACTTAAAATTTGGAGTCCCCACCTGTCTGCATTTGTTCCCACATGTGTGATCTGCACAACTGTGTGACTTGGCCCTCTCACATGTGCTCTGCATTGGAGACTGGATTAAGAAACTCATTCAGGGGCCAGCCTGGTGGCGCACTGCTGTAGTGCACCACTTGGGAAGCGTGGCGGCGCTCCCGCCGAGGGTTCAGATCCCACATACAGACCGGTTCCTGCTCACTGGCTGAGCGAGNTGTGTGACTTGGCCCTCTCACATGTGCTCTGCATTGGAGACTGGATTAAGAAACTCATTCATCAGTTGGACTCAGAAGCTCAGGACTTGTGTCCTCTGGGACTATCTTAAATCTCTTTGGGACTCAATTTCTTTATCAATGCGGATCCAGCTTCCCAGGGTCATTGTGAGAATCAAAAAGATAAACTCAGTGAAATTGCTCTATAAACTGCAAGAGTGGTATGCAAACGTTAGTTATTATATTCCAAGATTTAACCTTGAGTCGCGGTGAAATTGCCCTCCTCTGTTTCCTGGTCATGAAAACTGATTCTCCTCCTTTATTTTCCTTGTAGGACAGGTTAGAGATACATGAAGCTGCAACCCTGAGCAGCATGTGATTCCTCTGGATGTCATGACCACGACCAACATCGACGCGTGCATTCTGGCCGATCTCCTGGATGCTCCCTCTCCTGAGAAATTGGTAACTATTCAAATGTAACTACTAAAATAATTGCAAAGAAGAGCAAATCTGAGTTTCCTGGTGTGCTCCATAATTCTGTCTGCATTCCTGATCTGGGGGATCATCTTTAAAGGATAACTCTGTATTCAGAATTCTCAACTTCTCCCTTATCTTGGGGACAATTCAAGCCCAGTAATTGAAGTCCTAGAAAATTGAAGTCATTCATCTCTTTTTATCTCTAATGTAAAAAATATAGAAATACTGTAACTTTTGCAGAAAACCCCCCACAACTGCACAAAATTATAATAATTGTCTCTGTTTATCTTCATTTAACCAGCTGGGAAGACAGTCTGATGGAACACAGCAATTTTCTAAATTCAGAGATAGTTAATTCATGAGAGCAGCTGTTGCCCAATCAATCCCAGCACTTCTTTATTTCATATGAGGAGCCAGACTAAGTAGAGACTGCCACAAGAGGCCAGAAGTACGACAGGGGTCTGCTCTGAAATAATAGCCCATTTTTTCCTGCGGTGAATCATCTTCTCAGTGGTCACTGAAAAATTCCACTCGATAAAGTCTGAGAAAGTTTGGTTTCACCAGGAAAGGGTATATGGTGGAGTTTCAGAAGACACTTTTGTCACTTTTTTGGCTTATCTAGGAAGAAAGTCCCAAGCAGTCAGTCACCTTAGCTCTCATTACTATGTTTCAAAAATGTTTCAGCTAAAGTTTACTTCAAACAGTGTTCTTAAACTTTTGTGTGTATTTTGAGGGGGAGATGGTGCTGGAAAAATCTTAACATGCCTAGTCCTGGGAGCTTCCCTCTTTGACTCTGGATCAGGATGTCTGGGGTGGAGCTGGGGAACCTGCATTTTCATATATGCTCACCAGGTGACTCTGACGCGGGTGTGTCACCAGTGGACCACGATCCCCTTTGCAGTGGCCTCCCCTCATGTGTCAAGCTTCGGGGGCCCGGCTCTGCTCTCTGTGCTTGGACACACCAGCTTCTTCCTGTCTAAAGGAGGCTTGGCCTGGAATGCTGGCTTCCAGATCTCCACTTGGAACAGTCAGGATTCCCCTCAAGTGACACCTTCTCACAGAAGCTTTCCCAAATCCCTTTCCCCTCAACTTCCCAGGAGTCAGCAGGATGTGTCCTCTTACTAGCTAGACTGTAAACTCCCTGAGAAGCGGAACTCGGGTCTGCCATTCTCCATCAACAGTGCCTCGCATGTATCAGGGCCGAGTAAATATTTGATGGAAACAGGAATGAAACATTGTCTTAAACGCAGGAGAAAGTGGGTGTCTGCGGTCAGAGCTCCAAGCATTCCCACTTTGNCCTCTCCTGAGAAATTGGTAACTATTCAAATGTAACTACTAAAATAATTGCAAAGAAGAGCAAATCTGAGTTTCCTGGTGTGCTCCATAATTCTGTCTGCATTCCTGATCTGGGGGATCATCTTTAAAGGATAACTCTGTATTCAGAATTCTCAACTTCTCCCTTATCTTGGGGACAATTCAAGCCCAGTAATTGAAGTCCTAGAAAATTGAAGTCATTCATCTCTTTTTATCTCTAATGTAAAAAATATAGAAATACTGTAACTTTTGCAGAAAACCCCCCACAACTGCACAAAATTATAATAATTGTCTCTGTTTATCTTCATTTAACCAGCTGGGAAGACAGTCTGATGGAACACAGCAATTTTCTAAATTCAGAGATAGTTAATTCATGAGAGCAGCTGTTGCCCAATCAATCCCAGCACTTCTTTATTTCATATGAGGAGCCAGACTAAGTAGAGACTGCCACAAGAGGCCAGAAGTACGACAGGGGTCTGCTCTGAAATAATAGCCCATTTTTTCCTGCGGTGAATCATCTTCTCAGTGGTCACTGAAAAATTCCACTCGATAAAGTCTGAGAAAGTTTGGTTTCACCAGGAAAGGGTATATGGTGGAGTTTCAGAAGACACTTTTGTCACTTTTTTGGCTTATCTAGGAAGAAAGTCCCAAGCAGTCAGTCACCTTAGCTCTCATTACTATGTTTCAAAAATGTTTCAGCTAAAGTTTACTTCAAACAGTGTTCTTAAACTTTTGTGTGTATTTTGAGGGGGAGATGGTGCTGGAAAAATCTTAACATGCCTAGTCCTGGGAGCTTCCCTCTTTGACTCTGGATCAGGATGTCTGGGGTGGAGCTGGGGAACCTGCATTTTCATATATGCTCACCAGGTGACTCTGACGCGGGTGTGTCACCAGTGGACCACGATCCCCTTTGCAGTGGCCTCCCCTCATGTGTCAAGCTTCGGGGGCCCGGCTCTGCTCTCTGTGCTTGGACACACCAGCTTCTTCCTGTCTAAAGGAGGCTTGGCCTGGAATGCTGGCTTCCAGATCTCCACTTGGAACAGTCAGGATTCCCCTCAAGTGACACCTTCTCACAGAAGCTTTCCCAAATCCCTTTCCCCTCAACTTCCCAGGAGTCAGCAGGATGTGTCCTCTTACTAGCTAGACTGTAAACTCCCTGAGAAGCGGAACTCGGGTCTGCCATTCTCCATCAACAGTGCCTCGCATGTATCAGGGCCGAGTAAATATTTGATGGAAACAGGAATGAAACAACTTCCCAGGAGTCAGCAGGATGTGTCCTCTTACTAGCTAGACTGTAAACTCCCTGAGAAGCAGAACTCGGGTCTGCCATTCTCCATCAACAGTGCCTCGCATGTATCAGGGGCCGAGTAAATATTTGATGGAAACAGGAATGAAACATTGTCTTAAACGCAGGAGAAAGTGGGTGTCTGCGGTCAGAGCTCCAAGCATTCCCACTTTGGAAAATGTTCTTTGGAATTATTTCTTTAATCTTTAAAAATATTGCAGTGAGGGCTGGCTGGTTAGCTCAGCTGGTTAGAGCACCAAGGTCAAGGGTCCAAATCTGTATACCGGCCAGCTCCAAAAAAAGAAAGAAAAAAGAAAAGTATTGCAGTGAATTTTGTCTTCTGTTTCATATTACAACCCTATTTATTTGAATATAAGAATAATACCTAAAGTACTTATCATTAAATAAAATTGATACTCAGGAAAGAAGGGCCACATTAATTTCCCACATTCCAGTATTGCTGGCATACCTGCAGATGCATTAGGGAATAGGAATAACTCAGTCGATGAACCACTGTGTAAGGACAGGGCCACTCATTTTAAAACAAAACATAGGATCCTCCACAAACATAGAACCTAATTCTGGAAGGACATTGTCTGGCTCCAGAGGGGCTCTATCCAGTCCCCTGTGAGGACCCTCCCTCTGACTGACATTTCCACTGCTGTGCTGGGACCCAGGTGTACCCAGATCTTCCACCCTATCAAATTCTGCTTCCCTTTAGAACTACTGAGATACACCACATTTTCAAAACCCATGTTCACAAACTTTTTTTTTTTTTGCCATGTATTAGCTGTGTCATCTTTGAACAATTATTTATTCTTTCTTTTCTCATCTGTTGAGGGGTTAATAATTATCCCATAGTATTATTTTAAGTATTAAATGAGATGGTGTGTGGAAAGCAACTAAATCAGTGCCTGGTGAAGCGGTGGCAATAGTCTCTTCCTGCTATCTGAACATGGATTTGTGTGTCTGCTGGGGATTTGGCAAGAACCTCTTGGTTGTTGGCAGCAATAAATTAATATAAATCAGTAAGTGTTTATTGAATATCTGCACCATTAGGAAGGTGCTTGCTTGGAAATAACTAGTCTAGATGATACGACCAAACTCTAACTTCAGGAGTATCTGTAGTCATTTCAGAATTGAAATTTCTATTATTTTAGGGGAAAAACTCAGTGTTTGAGATAGGGCCATCTGGCTTTTTGAAAAGCATAAGAAAAAACTGGGTTCCCATTAATGATGGCATTTTAAATATAGACATTTACCTCTATTCTCTCCCATAGCAGTATTAAAATGGCATTTGTCACAGCAAGTAGAAAGAGAAAGGAGAATATAGCAAAAGACTTTTGGAATCTGGAAAGCTGGTGGACAAGTGATAACTGAATTGAACAGATTTGAAAAAGCTTAATCCTATGGAAGAAGTGGGAAAAGATAAAAAGCAAAAAGTAGTTTGTACTTCAGAACCTGAGAAGGCTCAAGAATCGGAGATATCAGGTGTTTCTGAAGCTGAAAACAGGCAGATAGGCTGAAAGGCTTATAAATAGCAGTTAGATTCCCAAATCCCAAAACACAGACAGGTGGCTGTCCCTCTCTCATGTGGCAGGACTCTGTAGGAATGTTTTCTGGAAAAGATGAACCAGAGGGAAACTCTTCTTTACTGCTTTCAGAAGTACCACTCTGAGTTTTTCTTCTTGATCCTGCATTGACTTTTATTTTTCAGTCTACTTTTTTGAAAAAACTTAATAATCTTTACTTTCTTAGAGCAATTTTAGGCTCACAGCAAAAGGGAGCAGAAAGTCTAGAGTTCCCATATGCCCCCTATCCACACGTGCACAGCCTTTCACCTGCGTCCTGCACCAGAGTGGCACATTTGTTGCAGCTGACAAATCCACATGGACACATCATTATCACCCAAAGTCCACAGTTTACATTAGGGTTCACTCCTGGTGCTGCACGTCTTATGGTTTTTGACACATTTAATGACATGTAATGTACAGAGTAGTGTCACTGCTCTAAATGTCCTCTGTGCTCTGCCTGTACATCCCGCTCCCCACATAATCTCTGGCAACATTAATTTTTTAAACTGTCTCCATAGTTTTGCCTTTCTTAAAATGGCATATACTTGAAATCACACAGTATGTAGCCATTTCAGATTGGTTTTTCTTACTTAGTAATATGAATGGAAGGTTCCTCCATGTCTTGGTTTCATAGCTCATTTCTTTTTAGTGCTGAGTAGTATTCCATTGTCTGGATGCACCACAGTTTATTCATTCACCTTCTGAATGACATCTTGGTTGTTTCCAGGTTTGGACAATTATGAATAAAGATGATATACACATCTCTGTGCAGGTTTTTGCATGGACATAACTTTTCAATGAATTTGGGTAAATACCAAAAAGTACAATTTCTGTATCACATGGCAAGAGTATATTTAGTTCTGTAAGAAACTATCAAACTGTCTTCCAAAGTGGTTGTACCATTTTGCATTTCCCCAGCAATGAACGGGAG
>NW_007730395.1:191919-195654 GCF_000696425.1 Galeopterus variegatus
CTATCAAACTGTCTTCCAAAGTGGTTGTACCATTTTGCATTTCCCCAGCAATGAACGGGAGGTCCTATTGCTCCACATCCTCACCAGCATTTAGTGGTGTCAGGATTTTGGGTTTTGGTCAGTCTAATGGATGTGTGGTGGTATCTCGTTTTTGTTTTAATTTTCAATCCCCTGATGTGTGATGTGTGCAGCACCTTTTCATTCACTTACTTGCCATCTGTATACCCTCTTTAATGAGGTGTCTATTCAAGTCTTTTGTCTATTTTTAAAATCAGGCTGTTCATTTTCTTAGTGCTGAGTTTTAAGAGTTCTTTGTATATTTTAGATAAGAATCTTTTATCGGATGTGTCTTTTGCAAATATTTTCTCCCAGTGTGTGGTTTGTCTTCTCATTCTCTTGATATCTACTTTCAAAATCTTTAATTACTCAAGGTTTTAAAGCTTTCTACACCTGCTCTCCATAGTTTTTCAAATTTTGGTCTTATCAACACCTGTGGCTTCAGTTACCTCCAAAAGCTGATGATTTTTAGAAGCTTTCACTCCTGAACCTGAACTTTCTCCTGAGCATTCAGGCTCATGACTTGTCCACTCGACACCTCTCTCTGGTGTCCCCCAGGTGCTTGGTCACCACATGTTGCAAACAAACTTATTCTGGTTCCTACCCCAAAGCCTCCTCTGAATCAGCATTCTTCATCTCAGTCCCTTGTCTTACCTCCTACTGTTTCCTTTAAGCTTCTTCTCCCTCATTCTTTGCAATTTATTATTAATTAATTATTAATTTCTTATTTTTCCAGTTATGTCCAAGGGAAAACACCAAATAAACACAAGAAATGCCATCCTTGGAGAAGTGTGTGGTCCTCCAGAGTGCTGACTTGTGAACAATTATATTGCATTGGGACAGAAATGTTTCGAAAGATGTATCTGTGTGTTTCCACAGGACAAAGAGAAGGAAGTGACTAACTTCTGGGTGGAGAGCAATTTGGAAAGTTTTCAGAGAGTAGATTACATTGTAGCTGAAGCTTGAAGGGAGAGTAAACATTTCAGAAGCAGCAGCCAGCACAGGATGCAGCTAAGTACAGGGCACCTACTCATGGATATGAGCAGCTCTTTAAGAACAAGCAAGTCTTATGACTCTAGACTGTTGGTCGTAGGAGGGTACCTGAGCTTAGTAGCAAGGTTTCAGTCAAAATGTGGATGATGGGTTGGATGGCAGCTTGGGTGTCTAGACCTTATGCCAGAGGCAGGGGGAGACTGTAAGAAATAATGAGCATGCAAGTGATTGTATTTTTAAAAGAGTGTTCTGGCAGCAATGACTAGAATGGACAGGATAAGCAAGACTGAGACATGGATTTTGGAGACATAGTGGGGAGTGCGCTGAGGCCAGATGGGTTCTCCAGAAGACTTGTGACCTTGACAGGAGAGTGTGGATGGGAACAGATGTTACTATGGTTTAAACGGAATCATTTTCAGTTTAGGCTCTATCTTCTTTGAGAGCACAGGATCTGCTTTGGGCACCATGCAGGCTGAGGACTTCATTTGAAAAGAATGCAGTGTCCTTTCATGTCTAAGAGGCTATCAAGATTAGCATAAAGACCGCTACAGATATCTTCAGCCAGGCACCTCCCTGCAGCCTTTTGCCAAGAGGTTTACAAATCACGTGTGGAATATATGGCAGTTTTGGGCCCTGCAGTTAAAATTACCACATGCCTGAAGGAGAGAATCCATTCCCCGAGGAGCTTAACCTCCAGAAAGTAGATTTGTCCAGAAGGTCTGAGTTGGAAGTGGAGCGAAAGGTCGAGTTATTGCACAAAGCCGTGGATTCTTGTAGAATCTGAATTCAAGGAGCTGTTGTCAGCCTGAATTCAGACTCAGTTCTAAGTTAGCCATCCAGCAGACATGTTCCCTTGCCTAGAGTGTTTTTGGAAATGGGAGAAGCAGCTTTGCTATTGCCAAGAAAAAAAATGTCTTATCTGAAAATACTAGAGCATTTTCTTTTTTTGAATTGGGTCAAGTGCAGTCAATCTAATTGGTAGATTTTGTAACAAAAAATGGCAACTCTTCTGTAAGCAGGGCTTCCTGCTTTGAAATCCACATGAAAGCATTCTTAGATGACAAAATGGCTATTGTGTAGGTAATGTGAGGATGGGCTTAGTTTGTAGGAGGAAAGAGGCAAATGCAAAGGATAGTCTACGAAATGTGTAAATTATGGGTTGCAAAAATGGGAGAGCATTGCCTGGCAAATGGAACCAAAAAGTTCAGGGGAAGCTAAGCACGGAGGCTTCCAGACCTGGGGAGCTTTAGACCTCAAGGGGTGGACAGAAATGAATTGGGGTACAGGGTCTCAGCTCCACGTAGCATTAGAGAAAGAACGAACATTCAAGGGAGGTTTTTTGTTTTTGTTTTAAGCTTCCAAATTGCCTTTTTAAAAAAAGAAAAAAAAAAAGCTTTATTTATAATTCACATTCCATAAAATACAGCTATTGTAAGTTTACAATTCAATGAGTTTCAGGAAAGTTATAGAGCTGTGCAAACATCAACCAAAATCCAGTTTCAGAACATTTCCATCACCCCAGCAAAATTCCCTTGAGCTCGTTTGCAGTCAATTTGCAGTTCCACTCCCAGCTTCAGGAAAAGAACTGGTTTGCTTTTGATTTCTATAAATTAGTCTTTTCTGGATATGTCATATAAATAGAGTCATATAAGATGCAGGTTTTGTTGTTGTTGTTGTTGTTGTTCTGCCTTCTCTACACTTGGCATATTATTTCTGAGGCTCATCTCTGTTGCAGTAGGTATTGGTATATTGTCCCTTTTTATTGCTGGGTAGTATTCTAATGTATGGCTATAATACATTTTGTTTATCCATTCACTGTGTGATGAATGATTGGCTTGTTTCCAGTTTTATTTATTTATTTATTTATTTATTTTTTGTCTTTTTTTGTGTCTGGCAACGGATCGCAACCCTCAGTGTCGCGCCCGTACCAGACCGGGACCGGCAATGGGATCGCAACCTTCGGCGCTGCGCCCACACCTCGCTCAGCCAGTGAGCGGGAACCGGTCTGTATGTGGGATCCGAACCCTCGGCGGGAGCGCCACCACGCTCCCAAGCGGCGCACTTCTCCAGTGCACCACCAGGCCGGCCCCCAGTTTTATTTATTTTAAATAATGATCCTGTATATGATCATGGTCAAATCTTTGTGTGGATATATTTTCATTTCTCTTGGGTAGATTCCTAAAAGTACAGTGGCTGGGTTTCATGATAAGTGTGTGGTTAACATTTCAAGAAACTTTCAAATTGTTTTCCAGAGTGACTAGACCATTTTATATTCCCATCAGCAATATGGTGGGGGGTAGGGGTTCACTCACCCCACAAACCTGTCAACACTTAGTCAATGCTTAATATTGTCTGCCTTTTTAATTATGGCCATTCTAGTGGTTGTGGAATTTACCTAATTACTAATGATAAATACCTTTCCTTATGCTCATGAGCCGTTTATTTGTATTCTTTGGTGAAATATCTGTTCAGATATTTTGCCTGCTTTTTACTTGGCTTATTTAGCACCATATTCTTGAGTCACAAGCATTTTTATACATTCCTGATGCAGTTTCTTCATCAGATGCGTGATTCGCAAATAGTTCCTTCCAATGTGTGGCTTGTTTTTTCATTTTCTTAATGATGTCTTTTGAAGCACAAGTGATTTTAATTTTAATAGAGTCCAATTTATCATTTTTTTCTTAT
>NW_007730396.1:0-1009 GCF_000696425.1 Galeopterus variegatus
TTAAAGTCAGCTAACAGCTCTAGAAACCACCCACTAATCTCATTAGCTTAACATAATAAAAATTTACTATCCACTACTGTCATAATTTACTAAGAGCTGACCAAGATCGTCACTCCATACAATTATGCAAGTACCCAACCCTCTTCTACTTAATAACACCATCATCCTCTAACACTTTAGTGTCCTCCTATGGATCATCTGCATCCTGACAATTGACAAGGGATGAAAGAAATTTGGTGAAGGTTCACACAGAAGGTTTTAGGGAACTGGCATGTATATATCAAATATTACTTGTACTTACATTCCATAGTAGAATTCGATCACATGACCCCCATCTACATGCAGAGGATGCTGGGAAATGTAGTCTCTCTGGAATAAAATGGAATGGGTTGTGGTGAACCATCACAATTTCTCTGTCACAGTAAATACTTGATGTTTGCAAGGGAATAGAAAAGGGAAGAGATAAGAAAATCGTAAGAAAAGGGAGAAACTTGAGCAAAAGCAGAGTAATCTGAAAATACTTGTCAAATTTGGGGAACCACAAACAATTTGATGTGATAGAAGCCCAAATTGTCAGTCTGAGTAATAAGTTGAGTTTTTTACTTTATTGTATAACTAACAGTGAGCTGTTGAAGGATTTTTTTTTTTTTGACCAGTAAGGGGATTGTAACCCTCAGCATGGTGTTGTCAGCACCACCCTCAGCCAGTGAGCGCACCAGCCATCCCTATGTAGGATCCAAACCCGTGGCCTCCACGCTACCAGCGCTGCACTCTCCCGAGTGAGCCACGGGGCCGGCCCTGTTGAAGGATTTTTAACCAGTGGAATATATGATCATAATTGGAATTTAGAAAGATGATTCTGTGAACAGTACAGATGGTGGATGGAGAGAGCAAGATGAGGCTGAGAGAACAGTGAGGGAAGGATTGAATCATAGATATAAGGGGTCAGAGGATGGTTGCAAGGGGTCAAAAAGAAGTAGATAAATGATGTGAATTAGATTAAGGAGGT
>NW_007730396.1:5735-6962 GCF_000696425.1 Galeopterus variegatus
GGGTTGCGATCCGTTGCCGGTCACGAAAAAAGACAAAAAGGGAAAAAAAAAAAAAAAGAAACCAGAAAATGCTTTCCGGGGAAGGGGACTATATATACAATTCTAGCGGATATTAGAATAGGAAATGACCACATGAGAAAACCCAGTTGGGTTCTCTACCTACAAAACAATTGGAAAACATGATCTCTCACTTTGCAGATGAAGAACGTGAAACTCAAGAAGGTTATGCAATGTTGACAAGGTCACCTTGAGAGTGATATAATTTCTTCTAATATTTCCAGGTTCTCTTACTCTTTTTTTAAACAGGAAGGGCAGTACTCTCAAAAAAAAAATTAAAAATACAGTAGAAATCCTCCAGGAGCCAAGATTTATTGAGATCATAAGTAACCCTTGCTCAGTAAAAGAACCTACCACCCCACTCGGCTGCATTTCCATCAGCAAACAGAAATTGTTGCATTCTAATGCATTTATATGTTTTGGTTTTCTTAATTTATTTCAGGCACCTCATTTTCCTGGAACAAGTGCTGTTATTTATGACACAGCAGCAAACACTTTACATTTATAGAGGTTATGAATTTTAGTAATGGTTTTGGTGGCAATTTAATCTGCTCTAACTATGAGGCATTTTACAATGACAATTAAATTATTATTAAAAAAAATAAACCTCAAATGACATCCTTATCACTTATCAACATATCAAAAGTTTCACTGAGCTGTTTTCTAGGTGGGTCGTAAATATCCCAATGTAGTCTTAGTGAATCCACGCAATAAACTTGAGTGAACTTAATTAACTTCTACAGTATATTTAAAAGAAAACTCCTCACACATTTTGATGTCGGGGAATGAAACATTATTTGAAAAGTGGGTTTATTACATTTCATGGTGCACACTGATATTTAATATTTAAAGACTCTTAAATTTGATGTACTGTACTGATAGCTGAAGGGTTTAGTCCTACGGTATGGGAGGGTGAGTTGGCAAATTTCTCTCTTTATCTCACTGAGGAGATTTTTATTTTACTGGCCAATCCCCCCACACACTGATCTACTAAAATCTGTGCTCAGAGAAGTGTCAAGAATGTTAATGTATACTTTATCAAATTAATTTTAATGTAGGCTTGCGGAATAGCTAATTCCCAAGCTATATTCTAAATTGTTGCAAAACAACTCCACACCAAATTAGCCAGGGTGTTGCATCAATTTCAGCAGATAACATGTCAGCAAAGTA
>NW_007730396.1:8871-16340 GCF_000696425.1 Galeopterus variegatus
ACACACACAAAAAAACAAACAAACAACAACAACAACAAAAAACCGGGGGCGGGGGAGAGGACGATATAACAACCACAATTATTATTATTTTTTTTTTTTGAAGTTCTTACAACAAGCAAATGGAGGGGACACACTTGGGTGGGAGGGGGGAGAGGGAAGAGGGAGGGAGGTTTCAGTGATGGGACATAATAATCAACTACATTGTATATTGACAAAATTAAAATAATAAAAAAAGAAAAGAAAAGAAATAAGAGTTGGAGAAATAATGACCAAGAACTTTCCAAAACCAATGAATGATATCAAGCCACAGATTTAAGCAGCACTAAGAAAAACACAAAGAAAGCCACAAATAGATAAAAAATAAAAATAAAAGGAAAAATAGGAAAACTTAAAAGCAACCAGAGAAGAAATACATACTATATTCAAAGGAGCAACAGTAAGATTGCAGCTGACTTTTCAACAGAAGTCATTGAGACCTGCAGAAAATCAAATGATACCTTCAAAGATTGAAAGAAAATAACTGTCAACTTAAATTTCTATATCTAGCAGGGGGAAAAATGAAAGCAAAATAAAAAACAATTGTGTAAAAACAAAATTTAGAGAGTTCATCACAGTACATCTTCACTATATGGAGTACTAAAGGATATACTTCAGGCTGAAAGAAAAATATATCAATTGAAGCACATGTAAGCAGAGATGTAGTAAGTTGAACAAAATATTGATTGTATGAAACAACAATAATAATAATAATGTTAATAATAATAATGCCTTATAAATTAAATATTTACAAAATTAGAATACACCATACAATAACAAAAAGGAGTGTAATAAATAAAGAGTAAAGGGAATTAAAGTATTCTATGGTCCTTGCATTTTCCAGGAATGGAAAAGTACAAATTCATGTCAGTCTTTAAATAAAACAAAAACACTGCTTATTTTAATCTCTTGAGTAACCATGAAAAATATAGAAAAATAATGTATAACTAGCAGAGAAAGCAAAATAATAAAAGAACACGATTAGAAGAATTTTGCTTTTTCTTAATTTGGAAATGGCATTGGCTCTAAAGTTTTGAAAATTAAATTCCTTCTAGCTTCAAAATATGCATAATTTGAAATGAGCCATCTTGTACATCCTGGCTGGCTTTGCCATCTACTAACTCCATGCCAGTTTGCAGAGGGAATGTGGTGAGTGAGCCCTGGAGCTGGAAACAGAAAGCCAGAGTTTGGAATTCAGATGAGGCACTGACCTGTGAGTTATTCTAGACAATCTTCCTTGAGCCATGCTTCCTGCACCTATAAATTGGGCATGATGAACCCTCCTGATTTTCCTCAATGGGTGTTGAGAAGATTAAAGGAGAGAAGAGATGTGAAACTCTCTTTGTGAGGTGCTGTATGAATTTTAACAGTTCAAAGAATCAATCCTTTCTTCCAATAGGCAATATTCAAATATTTTAGGGAAAGTTAAAGTCAGTGACATGCTGTTTGTATTAGTCAGAATAGGCTAGGCTGGGCTGAATTAAGCAATAAGTGCTGGGTTGTCAGTGGTTTCACACTGCAAATGTTTGTTTCTTGTTCAGACAGTGTGGACAAGTTGGGTAGCTCTCTTAGTGGCTCTCTTCCAGTAGTGATTTTGGAACTTCCACCCAGGAGTGACTCCATCTTCAATACAATACCTTCTTGGTCACCAAGAAGAGGAAGCAAGAGAAAGAGCAATTGCACAGGATATTTTAGAACCAAGTCTCAAAATTGAGCCTATTGGTCATAACCAAGTCACATGGTCTTAAATTCACTTCAAGGGGGATTGGAAAATATAGTCTTTGTATTGAGGAGGTAGGATTGTTAACATCAAGCCTATTCCTGCCAAATGACTGATGTCCAAATTGTGTTCATTGTGATCTACTTGGAATTAGAGAAGAAGGTGGTGACTTTCCTGTTACGCCTTTGTTTTTATAAAGGACAAACTATTTTTTTGAGCTCTTACTTTGGACTTTATTAAAACACAATTAAACAATATATCACTCTGATAAGGCATCAAACCAGTATTTCATCCTCTGAAAGCATAATTTGTTTTAACAAAACAGAAACGACTATGAGTTTGCTTCAAATGCAAGATGTAGATAAAGAAACAGATGAGACAAAAATAAAACCCTCATTCCTCAGACATTTTATAACAAGAGAGACCCACTGCTTATTGGTTACTTTGAGAGAGAAAAACTCTCTAGCAACTCATACAGTCATAACTGGTAGATAGCTATGCTCTTGTGTGTCCTGATACCCTCCCAAATCTATCTTTGTAATGAAGACCCAAGCCAGGAGACTCAAGACTTAGAATATTTTTACAAAAACGAGAACATCCAGACATTGAAACTGGATTCTAGCCAGAGCCCTAGCAGTAACTACTTCCTTAGCTCTAGCAAACACACAGATCTTATTTGATTATTAGAGCACTGGATTGATCAGAATATCTCACAGTAGGATACAAAAGGTATTTTTTAAAATGGTGTTTCTATAGTCAATCAATTTTGGGAAATGCTTATTTTTTTCCTGCTTTTGTTATTTTTCCTGCAGAGTCTTTAATATTTCAGTGTGAGTTGTGACTGTCCAAAGTGTAAAAATATGCATGTGCTCTCATACATGTGTGTTGAGAGAGAGAGGGAGAGAGTGAATTATTACAGAAATTCGCTCACACAATTGTGGAGGCTGAGAAGTTCCATGATCTGCTGTCTGAAAACTGAAGAACTAGGAAAGCCAGTGGTGTAAGTCAGTTAAAGTTTGTAGACCTGAAAACCAGGGGATCATTGATTTCTGAGGTCAGGAGAAGATAGATAACACAGCTCAAACAGAGAGCAAATTCTCCCTTCCTCTGCCTTTTCGTTCTATTTGGACTCTCAATGGATTGGATAATGCCTACCCACATTGGTGAGGATAATCTTCTTTACTCGTTCTACCATTTTACTCATCCCTTAGTCCAGTCAAGTTGACATATTAAAATTAACTATCACAGTGGCATTCCCCAAACTTATTTGACTAGATACTATTTTATAGTATGGGAGGTGTTGGGCTATATGGGCTCTGATGCCCTTCATGTGTCTAACAGTGAGTGATCCATAGGTGTAATTTGCCCTTGACTAGCCAGATGTCCTACAACACATATCACAATTTCCAACTCACATGTGAGTCAAAGGCCCAGGGGGAAATGTGTGAAGACTATTGTTACCCAAGTTGTTCCAGGAGAATTTGGAGTTAGAGGTCCCTAAGGTCCCACACAAGCCTAAATTTTTATAAGTTTACAAATCTAAGCCCCTTGGTGATGAGAAGACACTGTGTGTTTTCAAGTCTGGACTTGCAAACCTTACCCTGCAGGCTTAAAAATCAAAGGGACCCTTGGAAAATGCAGAGTAAAAGTTAAAAGTGAGAAAAAGAAAATACATTCTTTTTTAGAGGACATTCCAGGATAAGCCAGTAGTATTGCTCCTCTGATAGAAAGATTCATCTTTAATCCTCCCATGTGCTTCCAATCAGTGCAATCTTTTTGAAACATGAATCAGATAAAATCACTTCTTCTTCTTAAAAAACAGACAAGGTACTTTTATAGTATGATTTACTAAAAATGTACAAACCTACTCTTGTGAACTCCAAACCCTTCAAAATTTAATCCTTGCAATTCTAGCTAGTCTCGCCAACAGAATCTATCCATCCTCATGCCCACCACCAACTTAACCACTAGGTACCCTAAATCATCACTATGCCCACACCCCACCATCATCTCAACCACTAGGCACTTTATGTCATCACTATGTCCATGCTCCTACCACCGCCTTAACCACTTCGGACCCTAAATCATCACTATGCCCACACCACACCATCATCTCAACCACTAGGCACTTTATGTCATCACTATGTCCATGCTCCTACCACCGCCTTAACCACTAGGTACCCTTTGTCATCACAATGCCCACACCCCACCATCATCTCAACCACTAGGCCACCATCATCTCAACCACTAGGCACTTTATGTCATCACTATGTCCATGCTCCTACCACCGCCATAACCACTAGGTACCCTTTGTCATCACAATGCCCACACCCCACCATCATCTCAACCACTAGGTACTTTACATCACGCCCATGCTCCTACCACCACCTTAACCAATAGGTACCCTATGCTATCACTATGCCAGCATCCCAACAATCACCACAACCACTAGACATCTTATGATATATCAAGTCTATGTATCCACCGTCACGCTCATCACCAGGTACCCTCTGCCAACTCCTTAACCAGATTACTATCCTTTACCTAAAAACAACAAATAAATTTACTACCACTGTGGTTTGGGCCAAAGAGTTTTACTCCCTGAGATTTTCTTTCATCTTTTCTGTCTGCAAAAATTTATATTCACCTGTAGAGGTTTAGCTTCTGTGTCTCAGAGAAGACTTTCCCAATTTCCCCACTGCATAAAGGGGATCAAATTTACTCCTTCTTTCTTCTCCCAATGCACTTTGCATGTGATGCTTCAATAGCCCATGCCATGATATACTTAGCAAAAGCTTATTGTCATTCTTTATAATAATAATAATGGCATTACCTACCACTGACCAAGCAGCTACAGTGTGTGCTTTCTGAGTATTATCTTGGTTAATACTCATCTTACTCCTAATGAGGTTGATGCTATTTTTATCTTTATTTTAAAGAATAGGAAACTAATGATCACAGAGGCTGAGTAACTTGATTAGGATCACACATGTAATAAATATTGGAGCTAGGATTTAAATGAGGGTCTGTGAGACTCCAGAGTCCCTTTCTAAAGTGAACAGAGCTGGGTTTGAGCCCATCTTTGGCAGTGAGCTAGTTGTCTGGGGCAGACCAGTTAGCCTCATAGAGCCTCAGTCTCCTTGTCTGAAAATCTGGATAACCCCTGACTTTTTTCTCACTGGGGTGTTGTGATCATAAAATGAAATAATGAATCTGAAAGGGCTTTGCAAATGCTAAAGTACTATGCAAATGCAAGCTAATTAATTAATGAACTCATTAACATGTTCTCCTGCTGGGCTGCAGTTAGGGCCAAATTATAAATAATCCTCATCTTGCTGGGAATTTAACCAAGAAATTGAGGGTGGTGGAAGGGATGAAGAAGGCTGTGGATCCAAAGTTTAAAACTCTGCATATACTAATGGAGGCACTTTAACTCAGAATCACTCCTGTTGCCAGCCACAGAGTAATTTTTTTCCAACAAAAAAGTAAAAGGATGGAAGATCTCACAGAGATGAGAAATCTATCTAATATGCTCATTAATAGAGATGGTACAGCACGTCATCATGGTGTCAAAAATCCACTGATTTTGTGGAGAGGGGAAGCCCTACAATTGACGTCTAGGTCTTCTTTACTTATTTATATTTAGCAAACGTTTTTACTATGTGCCAGGGACTGCTCTAAGTGCTTTACAAATTCTAGCTTGTTTAATCCTTCAAAACACTCTGTGAGTAGTTACTGCTCCTATCCCCATCTTACAGACTGGAGAATCTAAGATGCATAGAGGTTCAGTAAATTGCCTACGATCATGCAACCAGAAATGGTGGTGCCAGGATTCACATCCAGACCATCTGGTTTCCAGGTCCATGCTCTTGACCCCTAGCCATATTACCTCTGTTTATATGGCCACATTGGTCTGTCAATTCATCCGCAATGACACCCAGGAGGGTCTTTTACCTGGGAAAGCTGGTGGATGGACAGTAGCAATCCCTGTTTGTTGAGTACTAGTTATTGACTTATGTGTCAGCTGCTGTATAAAAAAACAATGTGCAAAATCCCATTGTCTTCAAGGGTGTGTTCAGGAAAGGAAAGAGGGTCTTTGAGTCTAGCTCCTCTTGGCTGCACTCTTTTCTTCCCTCCTGTGAACGTAGAGGAGCCTCTTCTCCCCTAAGGCAGGAGTTCCTAAGGTTGTGCGGTGCTATATGTGGCTGGAAGAAAAACATCTGGATTAGAAAACCCATCAGTGGTGTGCATCCTTGTTATAGTCTCCAAATGGCTTTAAAGGAATACAGTTAATATTCTGATCTCTATCTCCATGATTCACATGCCTCTTTCTCAGTTGATTCTGAACTCAGGCAAGAAAAATAGAAATGTTGCTTACTAATCAGGTCAAGCCCCAACAGATGAGGAAACTGAAACCCTTAAGGATCTCTTGCCCAAGGTCATGGAGCTAACATAGGGAGCTGAAACTCAAAAGCAGAGCCATAATGCTGTAGTGTCTCCTACTAATTCTAGAGCAGAATAGATTCAAAATAGGGATTGTCAGGAAGAAGCAAAGGTCACATTCTGTGGCTCAGTATACTACTTGATAGCTTTACAATAATAGTTCCATTTAATTTGATTTGATTTGATTTTAAGAGAAGAAAAGAACTTGCTTTCCACATACCAGGCTCTTAAGATATTTGCCCAAAATCCTCCATAAAGATGTAACAAAAATCAGAATCTGAATCTAGATTCATCTGATTCTACAGTCAGTGCTTACTGCACTCTATGTAACATATGATTTCCCATGTCTTATATATTATAGAGATGTTACCACTGATGTAGGAGAAACTGATAGGGAAAAAAAAATTCATCCATAATCCCACTACCCTAATAACTCTACCATGCCTGTTTGTCCACATTCTTCTTCAACCCTGTGCATAGGCAGTTGTGGAGTTTATGCAGTTACAACCGAGATGTTACCACTGATGTAGGAGAAACTGATAGGGAAAAAAAAATTCATCCATAATCCCACTACCCTAATAACTCTACCATGCCTATTTGTCCACATTCTTCTTCAACCCTGTGCATAGGCAGTTGTGGAGTTTATGCAGTTACAACCATAGAGTTTCTCTAAAGTTCTATTCAAAACTAAAATTTAAATAACTACATAAAATTATCATTCTAATACAATTTACTTAAACATGGTCTTTGTCTTGTATGGTGAGTATATACCCAATATTGTACCCTTATAAATAATGTAGTGACAAATATCTTCAAACAAGCAGCTTTAATTTCTTTGTAATAATTTCCTAAGCATCCATCAAAGTCGCAGGTTTTTCAGGTTAGATTGCTTCAACTTAGACAAAGTAGAAATGGAACTGACACAAACATTAAACTTCTCCCATAAGCCTCATCCCTTCTCTCCTGTCTCACTGCAGAGGATGCGGAGAGAGCTTGGGATGCACGTCAGTCCATGATTACACCAGTCAAACATGTTTCAACAAAAAAAGGAGTTTATTGGGCTGGCCCAGTGGTGCACTGGAGAGTGCGCCGCTTGGGAGCGCGGCAGCGCTCCCGCCGAGGGTTCGGATCCCATGTGGAGACTGGTTCCCGCTCACTGACTGAGCTCGATGCGGGCGCAGCACCGAGGGTTGCAATCCCATTGCCAGTCCCCGGTACGGGCGCGACACCGGTACCAGTCAGTAAAAAGGACAAAAAGGAAAAAAAAAAA
>NW_007730396.1:17338-18805 GCF_000696425.1 Galeopterus variegatus
AAGTTATGCTACCTCCACTCAAAACAAAATAGAGCCTAGCAGACATCTACCACTGGCAGACCTGTGGCATTCCAACCTCTACTTACTCACAGGTTAGGCAGTGGATTACATTAGAAAGACAAAAGCTCCTTACCAATCCAAACACCCTGGAAATCCCCAAAGAGCATTTTCAGAAAATAGGCTTCCTCCTTTCCCTGGGACAGCTGAACAGCTTGGATGCTCCCCACCCCCTGTGTAGTCCACCTTCCGAGTGCTTTGATTAGTTGAGGTGAGTCCTGATGCCCCACAGGTGCTATTTCCCATCAGCACACATCAGTACGTGCACACCAGTTGCTGGCTCATGTTCTTTCTGTTTGGCTGCTGTCCATTCTGATTGGCCAATGTTCAGGCTATGGCAGTAGTTAAATATTTTGAATGTCACCCCTCTCACTTGCCAAAGTTTTCCTATGAAGTATTGGATTCACAGGATTGTCATAAAACAAGGAAAAAGAAGTTTACAAACTGAACGAATAGCCTAGGCTCTGAGAAGTCCTGCAAGGAAGAATTTTTTATAGCTGTGTTTAACTCAGTGTATCCCAAACCTATTGGACCATATAGGAAAGGCTCACCCTTCGGTTTTTCAGTTTCAAGAAATACTTACTACCATCCCATGGAATTAGTGTTCTGGAAAATACAGTCTTAGAAAGGAAATGGATTTCTACTATCCACATGGAAGCTGTATCTGAAAGTTCCACCTTCCTGCAGAAGATTCCAATAAAGATCAGCTTTGGAAGGAAAAATATTGGAAAGTACCCATATTTGGAAGACAAATTAACTTATATTGAAACTCTGGCTTCTCCATTTGACCTTGAGCAAATTATTTAAATTATCATATGCTCAATTTCTTCCTCTGTAAAACAAGTTAAGCATTGCCTCCCTTGCAGGATTGCTGTGAGTATCTTAGAGGTAAAAGACATAGAGTATTTTGTCACAATGTCAGATGATAAGCAGTTAAAAAGAGTTAGGTGCTATCATCCAGTCTTACAGGAGCCTTGAGCACTGCAGAAGGTACTCTTGAGGCTTCCTGTTCTCATGGACATCAGGGTCTGGTTGAACAGACAAGAGAAGACTGTTGAACCACAGCCACCATAAAAGACAAGACAGAACTTAGGCTGGGGGGAAATGGTGAAGTTGGAGTGCTTAGGAAATGTTTCACAAAATTGGTGTGATTAGTTGAGCCCTAACACAAAGATTATTTTCTTTCTACACTTTAAAAAATAACTGCCTTCTGTACAATGGCAGCTGCCTGGGACTTAGGGGGAGGAAACATGGGAAGTTGCTGTTTAATGGGCATGGAGTTTCAGTTTGGGAAGAGAAAAAAACTCCTGGAGATGGACGATGGTGCTGGTTACATAACAATGTGACTATACTTAATGCCACTAAACTGTACATTTAAATGGTTAAAATGGTAAATTTTACAGTATGTAT
>NW_007730396.1:19719-20378 GCF_000696425.1 Galeopterus variegatus
TTTTTTTCCAGCCAAGCCTCCAGATGGTATTTCAGTCACTCAGCCAAACACCTTCCATCGCAGTCTTTTCCCCTCTTCTCCCCCAGTTCACTTAAAAATAAATTATCTTTTTTCGTAATTCCAGACAGAACATGAAGCTCTCTCTCTCTTATGCTGCCACTGAATTCTAAGTACGCAATTATGCAGGGAATGTCTTTAGATTCACCAGCTTGAGAACTTTAAACATTAAGCTCTGAATCAGATAACAGCTTTCATCTCAAGAACGGATTTATGCTGTACCTAAGTAAAAGCTTAACTTATACAAAAAAAAAATTGTTACCAAAGGTATAAAAATGTCAAGGTAATAAAATAAGTGAATGCAAAACCATCCCAAATAAAACATGCCAAAAAATTAAATAAGAATGTGTTCAAGGCATCTGATGGCTTATTTGTTTTATTAAGGCATTGCCCACGTTTGCTACTACTACTTTGTATTGTGCTACTTCAAAAGTATTTTTCAAGAGACCTAAGTATACTTGTGTTCCCCTCCCCATCTACCAATTAATAAGGCTTCACCATGTAAAACAAGCTAGACAATTACTATGCCTTAGTTGGCTGTGGTTAACACTTAATTGGATGGCTGTGTTCAATTCTAAGCATCATGTTTCCAGAAAGAAAAG
>NW_007730396.1:20447-22036 GCF_000696425.1 Galeopterus variegatus
AGTTGGGGATGTTAAGGTAATTCTGTGCATTTTCAGCTCAGTGAAAAAATGGCTGGGAGATAATGGGAAGCTTCTGATGAGTCAATTTCAGCTCAGTCCCCGAGGGCATCTCCAGGGGAGGGAAAGGCCAAGGGAGTGAATGTTCTGTAGGTCCTAGCACCGAGTCTGGCATGGAGTAGGTGTTCAGTAAAAGCATTCTTGTTGGGTTCCCCTTAGAAAAAAAAATTAAAATAATATAAGATTGCTAAACCTGCTCATGCTGATACTTTTCTCTAGAAAGGGTTGAATTGTTGGACCTGATCCACAGCAAGAATAATTCAGGAATGGTAAAATCAATTTCCTCGTTAGGCCAGTGGATTAAATAACTTACCCCAAGGCTCCTGTCAACCCTGCTAACTCTTAATTCTCTGTAGTTTTAGCCCCATTCATCATGTCACTCAGAAATTCACAAATCCCTACGGCCCCCAAGGAAAATTTCAAAATCTGAAGGTACGCTAGCATCCACATTCTAGCCCAAACATGCCTTTCTAATTTATCTACCTCCTCTTCCCTCTCCAAGTCCATCTACTCAGCCAGACTTGTCTATCCACTATGACCCCTTCCCTCCACTTTTTCCCACAGTCATTATCTCAGACAAACCTGTTTAAATTTCAGCACCACCACTTACTGTATGTGACCTTGAGCTAATTGCTTACCTACTCTGAAACTGGTCCCATCATGTGCAAAGTGAGGATAGCTACAGCTCCAAGAGTCTTAAATAAGACCATGCCTATAAAGTGCTCAGCACTGTGCCTGACACATGACTATCCTCCTGTCTTCCTGTCTTCAATGATGCTGTACTCCTCTTCTAGAATGTCCTGCTTGCTTTTCACCAGTTCACCAAATTCTGCATATTCACTGAAGGCCAACTGGATTCTAGCCTTATTCACAAAGTTTTCCCTGAATGCTGCAATCTACAGTGATTTTANAACTGGATTCTAGCCTTATTCACAAAGTTTTCCCTGAATGCTGCAATCTACAGTGATTTTAACTCAAGTTCTGAGAGTGTGTAACATGCATCCTCTGGTTTGGCTCATTGGACATTGTTTCTCATTCCCCACAGAAACATCTGCTGCTCTCTCTTTAACTTGTCCCTTGGGCTCAGCTCTGTGTACAAAGGAAAGAAGCATAATATAGAGTCCCAACCTTCACGAGGAAGGAAGGAAAGGAAGTGCTGACACACATTTATAAAGAACTAACATATAACAGCTACTCTGCCAGGCACATCCATGCATCCTTTTCCTTTTAAGAAAAAGCTAACAGCAGCGTCTCAAGCTGATAGCAGCGTCTCTGAACCGTGACTGCACATTAGAATAGCTGAGAGAGAATGTTGAGTATATGGTTGCCCCGGTCCCAGCCTACCCAATCTAAACAGAATTTCTAGTAATGGGACCACAATATCTTATATAGACTCACCAGGTGATACTCATGAGCACCCAAGAGTGACCAACAGCGAGAAATTCTGGCTGACAATTTATTTATGGAAAATACACACACACACATTTTTAAATACATTCTCAATACTTTATCCTAGTGATACTAAGGAAAGC
>NW_007730396.1:22958-26368 GCF_000696425.1 Galeopterus variegatus
TGTTCTAGCTGGGGGGTTAGGATAGGCATCAGAGAAAGACATTAAAATGGGAAGGATTTGATTATGTGGTAGAAGGAACAGTGTTCTAGGCAGGAAGAACTGCCTGAGCAGAGGTAAGGAGGTGAAAAAGCACTGGGTAATCACAAGGAATGTCGGGGCTGGAAAGCCCTGGCTCAGTTTCCCATCCCACAGCTATGGAAAGACGATGAAAACATTTTTTACTCACAGCTACCAGCTGATGAAAACATTTTTTACTCACAACTACCAGCTTCCCCACAAAACCCTGAGTTTACACCACCGCGATTGTTATAGACCAGACTCAGAACTTAAGCCCACTCTGCCGTCTTATCTTTCCAGTGCCAGCCTCTCTGGGTGACTTAGAAGGAGTAAGTGAGCTCTTTGGGAGGCTTTTCTCCCATGTGAGCATCCCTCATGGCCTACTTCCCTGACTAAGGGAGCCATTTGCTAGCTGTTATACCCAGCAGGTGGGAAAACACGTGGTCTCCCGGGGGCACTGGCATTTTGAAAAGTAACAGCAGGAAACCTGGTAAGAATGGGTCCCAGAGAGGCTGGAAATGCACAGAAGGAGTGGGATGTTTGAAGATGCACTAGGCATGTTGTGCAGTTAATGCAGCTTCTAAAATCAGGACACTTTTGAGTTGGCCTACCATAATAGAATGTGTCAGAAGTTTGGATCCTGCTCGTAAACTATGCTCATTACTAGAGTGTCCTCTGGTGAACTTCTTCCCACCTGGTGGCTCTCAGTTCCCCATCATTAAAGAAGGATATGGATTAGATAATAATTTAAAACTATTATTAGAAAAGCTATCACTTACTGAGGATTTGTGGGTGAGCATTGTCTTATTTAATTTTTATAACAATCAAATGAGAATAATGGTGTTATTGTACCTATTTTACAGATGAGGAAACTGAGACTGAGAAACTAGGTCTAGTACCCAGAGTTGTAACTGGAACCCATTCTAAAACACTGTTTTTCAAACTGGAGGCTGTAAAAACAATTTAGGAGGTTGTAATTAGCACTTTTTTATGGAAAAAAAATGAAATGGAATTAATTAGAATGAATTAGAATGGAAAAATCAGAGCAAATCACACACAACTAAGAATAAGTATCGTTATGAGAACTTTTGTAAGTATTGTTCTGTGAACTTGAGTAAGTAGTGTTCTGTGAACTTTTGCTGCAGTTACATACATGTATATGTATGTTTACATACAATATATATTTCAATTATATGCATATGCACTTATATATATATACTGTGTCACAATGTAAAATGTATATGTTTCTGGAAATTGTGGTCAAAAACATTCGTAAAAACACTTCTGCAAACCATGGAGCATAACCCTTCCCCAAATGACTTTCACAGGACTTTTTCCACCTTTTAGAGCTAATGGATTGTCAGTATGAAATTTTGGAGGGTGTGCACAGCTGTGATTATTCTGAGGCTAAAAGTGTCCATTGAGGTAACTCCTGTGGTGCAAGTCAAGTGTGTGACTTTAAACACCTGGGTTACTTCCTTGTCATTCTGGTGGAGCAATGTGGTCCCAGTCTGAGGGCCCATGAAGACCCATGTCTGGCTGTGAAGCTGCAGCACAAGCGGGGTGCTGCTTGAATCCTCCAGGAAGGGATGGGTCCTCTGGGATTCCCAATCCAGCTGGAGAACTGAATTGCCATCTGGTAAATCACAAGATGATTTTTGTTCTTGCCAGACGTACCCTATCAGTATGGAAGATACAGACAGTCTTCAACACATAAACAGGTTATGTTGCCAAAAGTGCCTTCATAACTCAGATGTTTGGAACACATCACCCCATAGAAACAAGGATATAAATGGAGGTTAGGTTTCCATGTTTTAAAACTCAGAGGGTATGTGACATGCTGAATATTTTGTGTGGTGAACCAGGCAAGAACTGAGGAAGAACACATTTGCTAGCTGTGGGAACTTGTGCATAAGTTCCTTATGTTTCCTGAGTCCTAGCTCCTCATTTTCAAAGGGGATCACTGAGGGTTACCTTTGTATAGCAGTGTTGGGGGCATTGTGAGATGTACATACAGAGGATCTAATACTAGGTCACTGTGACTGTTTTTATCATTAAAACATTAGGATAGAAAAATCACTTGTGACCTTGGCCACAGCACTTAAGCTCTCTGAGCCTCAGTTTCCATCTGTGTAAAAATGTAATAACAATATTCACCTCACAGTGCTATAAACGTAAATGAGATCATGTGCACAAAGCACATAATACAAAGCCTAACACAGAGAGTGTTTAATAAAGGGGGGTGGAGGATGTCAGGAATGCCTAATCATATCTACATACAGTTTGGGGTTCACCTAAATCAATCTTTATTAATACTCCTATGCACCAGAAAAAATAAAATTAACAAGTGCTATGATCTGAATATTTGTAACCCCTCAAAATTCAGATGTTGAAACATTATCACCAGTGTGATGGTAACAGGATGTGGGGTAATCAGGTCATGATGGTGGAGCCCTCAAAATGAGATTAGTGAACTGATAAAAGAAACCCCAGAGAGCTAGCTAGTCCCTTCCACCATGGGAAAAAACAGTGAGAAATTTCCATCTATGAACCAGAAAGCAGACCCTTGTTAGACACTGAATCTGCTAACACCTTGATTTTGAACTCCCCAGCCTCCAGAACTATGAGAAATAAATTTCTGTTGTTTATAAGCTATTCAGTTTATGGTATTTTGTTATAGCAGCCCAAATACGACAACCAATATTTAGCAAATGCCTTCTCATGTTCAATCCTATGCTTGGCTTCATATTACATAAATGACAGGTATATGCTAAGGTCCCTTAAGCTAAGACTGTGACGTGTATCTGGCGGGTGGCTGTCCTGTTCTCCTGCCTGCCTGGGTACCACCCCATCAGCGGTAGCACAGCACAGGTCTGGACTTCTGCACAGGTGGGATGGGGTTCTGGCAGGTGGCTGCCCTGTTCTCCAAAAGCACAAGCAACAGAAGAAAAAATAAACAAATGGGACTAAATCAACAGAGTGGAACGACAACCTACAAAATGGGAGAAAATATTTGCCAACTATACATAGACAAAGGATTAATATCCAGAATATACAAGGAACTTAAGCAATTATAAAGTAAAAAAAACAAATTACCAAATTAAAAAAATGGGCAAAGGAGCCGAATAGACATTTTTCTAAGAAAGAGTTACAAATGGCTAACAGGCACTTTTAAAAATGCTCAACATCACTAATCATCAGGGAAATGCAAATTAAAACCACAGTGAGATATCATCTCACCCCTGTTAGACTGGCCATTATTAAAAAGACTGATAATAACAAATGCTGACATGGATGTGGAAAGAAGGGAACACTCCTACACTGTTGGTGGGACTGTAAATTAGTACAACCAC
>NW_007730396.1:27040-29285 GCF_000696425.1 Galeopterus variegatus
ATCCAGCAATCCCACTTCTGGGTATATACCCAGAGGAATGGATATGATCATGTTGAAGGGATACCTGCACTCCCATGTTCACTGCAGCTCTATTTGTAATAGCCAAAATATGGAAGCAACCTAAATATCCATCAACAGATGACTGGATAAGGAAAATGTGGTATGTATACACCATGGAATACTACTCCGCCATAAAAAAAGAATAAAATTCTGACATCTGCAGCAACGTGGATGAGCTTGGAGAAAATTATACTGAGTGAAATAAGCCAGGCACAGAGGGAAAAATACTGCATGTGCTCACTCATAAGTGGGAGCTAAGAGAGAAAGAAGGAAGGAAAGAAAGACCACAGTGGTGTGTTGGACTTGCAGAGGGAGAGAGCATACCTAGGGCTGTGGACTGGGGCTAGGGTGGGAGGAGGAGGAGGGAGGTCGGGGATTAATTGGGTGTGGGACATGGGCAATAATCACCATTTGTGGTAATGTGCATGCTGACAGTATCGATCTTGCCATTACATTTTGGGTACAAGTGGTGATTGTCAGCTTTGTATCCCATGAATATGCATAACCAATAAAATAAAATTTTAAAAAGGAAAAAAAAAAAAAAGAATGTGATGTGGAAATGTTGCTAAGGTTTGCATTCAAATGAGATCAGAGAACACCCCAAAGATAATAAAGAAGCCAGAGAAAGAGAGGGCAGGGTCATGCTTCAGGCTGATAGAGTAGCCCAATGGTCTGGCTGAACTGCAGCCCTGTTAGAAAGACAGTGATGATCATGATAACGTTTAAACTTCACCCATCATTAATGGTCCCCCGGGGGGAACCTCAGGCTGAATGCTCTGCAGAGCAACTGTCCATGGCCCAGTGCCTGAACTTTGCAAAGGAGGAGGAGACTGATTGCCATGATAACAAAGCTCTGTGTAAGGTCTCAAGTTTCACACAATCTTTACAATACTCAAGATGATCTCTCTGGGGAAGGTGAAAAGAATTATAATTACATCTGTGAAAAAGGCTTGAGAAGGAAAAAAAAAATCCTGCCATATGGTGTGTGGAAAATGTTTTGGAACTGAATAAATAACATGGTGGGTGTTTTTCTCCCCCCGTTTTTGTTGATACATCTATGTTATGCAGGCTGACTAGTGAACATGGATCAGTTTTTCTTTGGGAATAGAAATGCACCGGGTAATTTAATTTTATGACCATTAATAATATGGGTCTCTCTCTGCAAGCAAAGACATTTACAAACTTATAACCAGATTTTGTGATTTGGGCGTAAACTAATCATCCACAAGAGGCTGGGAGACATTTCCATCCAGCTTTCCTATTGCAGTGGGATTGTGTGAAATGCAAAAAGGGCATGTAGGGAAAGGTTCTGGGTCCCAGAGGGAACTAGGAAGAGGTCTCTGGCTTCAATGGACACTCCATCCTTCAGCAAGCGATGTTAAGCAGCCTAGCCTTCACCTTTCACTCTTACCACCTCACTTCTCTGTCATAAACACATCCTATACAGGGAACACAGCTTAGAAGATTAATAGGTAAGCATTCAGACTGCAAGACAAACTGAGTCAGGCACTGTAAGTGAGGCACTAGAATCATGCAGTAAGACTGTAAATAGAGGGTTTTTCAAAAAATAATATTAATGATTGACACACATTAACCGCTTGGTATACCATATGTTTTATAATGTGTTAACTTAATCCTCACAGCAATCCAATGAGAGAAACACTGCTGTTCAATTCTGCTTAAAGGTGAGGAAACCAAGATTCAGAGAAGTTAAGCAAGCTAACCACATTTACAGAGGCAGTAAATAATAGTGCTTGGTTTTGAAGCCACATCTATTTGACTCCAAAGCTTATTTTTTTGTATCGCGATGCATCACAGCAGTTGAGGGAGTGATACTAGAGAGAGAACTTGAAATGTGTTTTTGTAGAGAATGGTTTAAAGGTCCTGGGAGGCATGGAAGTCCTCAAGATTATCTAGAGGCCCAGTTTGGCTGGATTGTAGGGGGCCACATTGAACAGATTAATCCATTCAACAGGAACTTATTGAGCATCGTCCATGAACTATACATCATTCTATATCTGGAAATACAGAGATGGATATGATGCAGTCATTGCCCTCAAGCATGTCTGATATTCAACTGGCAGATAGATTGTAAGTTCTGTGAGAGCAGAGATCTGGCACATCCTAGGAACTCAATAAATATCATGTGAAATAAATATCAATGTGAAAGACAGTCTACTGTGTG
>NW_007730396.1:29735-30452 GCF_000696425.1 Galeopterus variegatus
CTAGGAACTCAATAAATATCATGTGAAATAAATATCAATGTGAAAGACAGTCTACTGTGTGTCAGACACTGTTGTAGCTGCCAGGATGGGGCAGCCAATAAAACCACAAAAATACTTGCCCTGCTAGAGTATGTGTTCTAGTAAAAATAAAGCAGAATAGAAGGAGAGGGAGTTAAGGGGTGGAATTAAATAGGATGGTCAAAATAAACCTCACTGAGTTGCCATTCAAATAAAGAATTAATGATAGGACTTGAAAGACAGATTGCAAAAAGAATAAGCCTTCTTTGTGGACCATTGCAAATCATTTTACCACTTACCAATCAATGGTAAAATGGCAAATGATGCTTTGGGAGTCAGAAGAGATAGAAAGTGCAGTGGAAATGGGTGGAGTCAAACAGAATATTCTCGACCTGGAGGACAGCTGGAACCAAAATCGAGAGTTTTATGATAACCAACTTTGGATCTTTGAGTTTTGTGGGCAGAGTGGATCATGGGGAAAAGGATGAGGGGTGCCTGTCCCTGTCCCCCTCTTGTCAGGCTAGGCTAATCTGGCTGACATCACTTGTTCGTGCTGATCTGAACATAGACGCCATCCCTAACCCGGTCTTCAGTGTCTGATCCTAGGCCACCTACAGGGACTCCTTCTGTGCCCTAGAAGATGATCAATGAGCACCTGATGGGGAGAAGAGTCCCCTTCCCTGGACCATTGCAGCCCCA
>NW_007730396.1:30465-33182 GCF_000696425.1 Galeopterus variegatus
CTCACACCATCTTATTTATCTTTTGAGTATTTTCTCTGCCATATTATGCTCAATATCTTATCTATTTCAACTTATCTCATATCTTATCTTATCATCTCATTTCCTCAAATGTACATTTACTCTCCCTAACTAGACTCTATCTATGATTAGAGCAAAGACCTCGCTCAAGGGGTTTCCTCTTCCTAAAGCACACTTATCTTCTTTTGTCTTGCAAAAAAAAAAAAAAACCCAACTATTTTCATCTTTTAAGACTCACTTTAAGTCTTCTACTCTAAGAATCCTACTGGATTAACACTCCTAGAAGGCAGAGCTATCTATCCTTAGATTTATTTAATTTTATAAAACCATGTTCAACATGAACCAAATTATAGAAGTTAATGTTTATCTGTGTGTCTCACAACCAGTCTAGGTCCCATTGTGAATTCATTGCACACAGGGTCCCATCCTTTTCAGATCAGTGACTGAAGACTCTAATATAGATTCTAGAGCATTAGCAGACCCATTGAATATTTTTAAAATTGAACTAAGTAGAGAAAAGAGCATGTCTCTCGCAGCCATTGTCCTCTCAGCACCCAGCATGGGTGTGACACAGCCTTCAGACATGAACTGACTCCACACTCTGAAATCCCAGTCATTCAACCATAGGCTGCTGTGCTGGGCTGCCACAGCCCACCAAGGTCCAAAGGGCAAAAAGACATTTAAGTGGAGTAAGGCCATACCTGACCATGGAACTCCAACGTGGCACAGGTGATGTGGCTCTTGGATACAACATAGCACCAGCATCTCAGGCAGATGGCTGTGGGCCCTATCCAGCACACAAAAATGTTTGGCTTCATCTTCACAGGGTTAAAAGAATTGTTTTAATCCATTGTTAGTGTTTAAAAACTGGGAATTTTTTTACATAAAACTCCAGATTTCTATTTTCTCTTGAAAACGCAGATCTAGTGACTCCTGGCCTGTATGTTCCCCCATATATTTCCAGTCTGATATTGCAGGCATTCAAGTTGATAACACTGCATAAATAAAAATATTTTAATGTTATTATTTATTTATTATTTACTCATTAAAAGAACAAGTAGTTTGTTAAAACGGTCCTTATTTTTTCTGGAGAATTCCCCTGAGTCATTGATTTTCCAGCACTTTGTGTACTTCTGGGCACAGAAAATTCTGAGAGCAGGAAGAATAAAGTTCCAAAAAATGTTTTCCAGCTTCTCTCGGCCTTTCTTCTACAATCCCTAGGCACCTTGCAATAATTGCACTGACATTTTGTGGGGAAAGCTCTTCATTTCCTTTCTCTTAGGAAGAGAGTCCAGATCAAAGATGTGCTTACATATTCCAAAACAGGGGAACTTAGGCCAGATCTTGAGGTCCTAGGCTCAGCTTTTTCCCCAACTCCCAGGAATGGTTGAGCAAGTCCATTAACCTTCATGTCTCAGTTGGAAAAATGAGGCCATGATAAGAGGGCTAAATTTTATCTCCAGTGTGACAGGAAGCGGTTGAGAGTTTTAAGTACATAAGGAACATTAGCAGGTTTAGGATTTAAATGATCTCTCTGGCTGCTCTATGGAGAATGAACCTTGTGGGTGGGGGTGGGCAGAGTGGAAGGAGAAAGACTAGTTTGGAGGTAGCTGAAGTCACTCAGGCAAGGGATGGCGTTGGTGGTGGTGTATGAGTTCCTGATGGCTGCTATAACAAATGAGTATGCACTTAGTGGCTTACAATGAGGCAAATTTATTATCTTACAACTCTGGAGGTCAGAAATCTGATATGGATCTCTACTAGCTAAAATGAAGGTATGGGCCAGGCTGCCTTTCTTTTCTCTAGGGGACAATCCTTTTCCTTCCCCTTCCCAGCTTCTAGAGGCCATCCACATTACTTGGTCCATGGTTCTTTCTTGCATTTTTAAATCTAGCAGTACAGCATTTTTATATCTCTCTCTGACTCTGACCCTCTTTCCTCTCTCTTGTAAAGACTCTTGTGATTACATTGATCCTAGATATATAAAAATGGATAATCTCCCCATCTTCAGATCTCTATAACTTAATCACTCCTGCAAAGATCCTTTTGTTATGTCAGGTAACATATTGATAGGTCACCAGGCATAGACACCTTTGGAGGGTGATTATTTGCTTACCATGCATGGGAACAATGAAGATGAAAAGGATAGATTTTGTACATATTTTAAAGGTATATCCTCCGTGTGCTATAGATGCCAGGAACTTTTCCAGAGTGTCTCTTCCAAAAATTCCAAGCTTGCTTACATGATGGTCCCCCAGTGGCAAATAATCCTCTTTTAAACATGAGAGGATCAGTCACTCAATGGCAAGCAAAGAAGGGAAAAGTGAAACTATGTGTATGTATGTGTGTATATATGTGTATATATGTATGTGTATATGAGTATATATATATATACACACACACACCCTATATACACACATATACACATACACATGCGTAGATGGCCTTGAATGCTTGAATGCTTGGATTTTCATCCTGGTTTCAACAGCGATTATCTAAGTGCTCTTGGATAAGTCATTCATCAGCCTTAGTCTTCTGGCATCTCAAATGGTGTCAGCAATGTTAGTCCTGTTATTCGTGGGGTTGTCTACGGATCAGATGGGATTGTACACACAGAAGAACATGGCACAGAGCATAGTCTAGATGAAAATAAGAATTAGTGAAGAATTATCTCTGAATCTGAAATTTAAGTAATCTCT
>NW_007730396.1:33316-44310 GCF_000696425.1 Galeopterus variegatus
TACACATGCGTAGATGGCCTTGAATGCTTGAATGCTTGGATTTTCATCCTGGTTTCAACAGCGATTATCTAAGTGCTCTTGGATAAGTCATTCATCAGCCTTAGTCTTCTGGCATCTCAAATGGTGTCAGCAATGTTAGTCCTGTTATTCGTGGGGTTGTCTACGGATCAGATGGGATTGTACACACAGAAGAACATGTGATTATCTAAGTGCTCTTGGATAAGTCATTCATCAGCCTTAGTCTTCTGGCATCTCAAATGGTGTCTGCAAAGGTAGTCCTGTTATTCGTGGGGTTGTCTACGGATCAGATGGGATTGTACACACAGAAGAACATGGCACAGAGCATAGTCTAGATGAAAATAAGAATTAGTGAAGAATTATCTCTGAATCTGAAATTTAAGTAATCTCTGTTTTCTGCTTCATCCAGCTACTCTGTCCTGGTTCCTCCCTGCAGAAGGACTTTATTCATGCAGATTTAATATTGTTGCCAGCTGGGAAATTGACACAGAGGGCCATGAGATCAAAGAGCCCTGGGAGCTTATGTGGATTATTTAATTTCATAAAGCAAATGATCAAAAGAGTCAAAAGAGCTCACAGGTTTTCTGTGCTGCAGTCCAGGGTGTTCCGTGTGCCACCAAACTAGATGTTCTTTCCTTTACTAATGCTGACTGCACACCTGCTCTGGGTGATAATACAGGTATTATTATCCTGTGTTGTTTCCACACCAACTGCATGGGTTCCCCACTGTGATTCTCATTCGCAGAGGACACCAAACTAGAGTTTTAGCCATTTGCCTGAAATAATATCACTAGTACATGATAGAGTAGGTAGATCTGTCTGATTCTAAAGCCCTTGCTTATAATTACTCTGCAATACTCCTCTGCCAGCCAACTGCATCTTAGAGATGATAGCAAAATATACATATTTCTTAAGCTACCTACTAAACTGATGAACAAGATCTTTTTTTTCAGATGTAAGTCCTATTGCAATCTTTTATAATGAATAAAAATAAGCCCATGCCTGTATACAACACTCTTATTTACACAACTTAATGTGATCTCTAGGTAAGGATTTTACCCCTATTTCATAGATGTAGAAACTGAGGCTCAGAGGGGCAAACAACCTGCTCAAGTCTACACAGCTTGTAAAGGGATTCTGGATCTCAAAGAGCAAGTCTTCTGAATCCACGATCATTTTAGTTCTATAAAAAACATTATCTAGGACCATTTTTTTTTATTCCACTATAAAGAAATAGACCCAGATGGAAAGCGACTAGTTCAAGTACACACAGTGAACCAGCATAGTGACTAACAGGAGAGACCTAGGATCAGGCAGACTCATGCTCAAGTGCCGACTTTCCATTTACTTGCTGCATGTCCTTGTGAGGTTTTGTTAAACTCCTTCATTAAAGGAGTTTGCTCATCTATCAAATGGGAAAATAATACTGCCCTCAGATTGTTGTGAAGGTTTAAGTTGACATTAAAAGTGCCTGTTACATAGTAAGTGGTGACTTTTAGTAATGCAAATGAACTTAGAGTCCAGGACTCTGGTGCCCCAACCCGATGTGTGTTCCATCAAGACATCAAGTCTCTTTGCAATTTTTGGTAGTGTGTGCACATGTAATGACATCATGTAATAAACAGAGTTCTCTAAGTGTAAGCACATTAGACACACCAACTATATTCTCCAAGAGCTTCAATCACTTTAGCCAATCTCTCCTTATTTTATCAGATAGAGTCACCCTTTGCAAGCCCAGGTCTAATGATATCATGGTTCAAATTAGGGTAGAGTCTGTCATTACAAGTTTTATAAGGTTGAGAGAAATTGGTTACATTTAGAGTACCCATTAGATGAGACAGGGAAATGTTAATTTTTTTTAAATAAAGTTTTCAGGGGAAAAAATAGCCTCATGTTTAAATGTTTTATTATTTATATTAAGCTCTCTAAACTACCCAGCAGTTCTTGTTTCATTTAAGAAATCTTAAATTTGAGACATAAACATCCTGACAGTGTGGATCCCTTTAAAGGTGATATATGCTCTGACAGCAGAGAAATAAGGCCGGTCAAGTGTTCTAACCATAGAATGGTAAAAGTCATGGTCAGGTTAGAAGAATCAATTAGAGTGGAAACGAGGCTGTGTAAATTTCAGTACTCAAATGGCAAAATATGAGGACAGGGCTGAATTTAAAGCCTTGCCTGATGTGATTGTATTTCATTTCCTGATTGGCAAGACAACTCTAAATGGGGTATTAAATTGTTTTCTGTTGTTGTTAAAAAAGCAGTTTTCTTCCTTTTTAAAACAATACAAAGGAAGAAAAAAATGACCCAAGGAAGGGTAACAACAAATTCGAGGATTTTTATGGGTATTTGAGAAAAGACAGAAAGCCTGGGGGAAAAAATGTATTTGAAGTCAGAATTCTGGAAGGGGAGACTTTAAGTCTCCGCCTGTATCAGCTGAAAGGGCTGTATTTATAGCAGGCGCATGACTGCCTGGCTGGGTCCTGGCCCCAACCTGGTGCAGGCAGCTCTGTAACGCGCTGTGAGTCTGCGCTGTGCGTTACATCAGCTGCAGATATAATGTTTATAAGCAAACAACAGCTTTGGAATCTTAAAATAGATAGCAAAAGGGTGTCTGTGTTTCCCAGCTAGTCTGACAGCAGAGCTCACAGAGGCAGAGGAGAATGTTTGGTAAGAGAGGCAGCTCTGAAATCCCCTGCACTGGGATCCCAGCTCAGAAACTTCCCAGGTGGGGCAAATCGTGAACCTTGGTGAGACTCAGTTTAGTCATCTTTAAAATGGAGAGCACAAATTAGGCCTAATTTGCAGGACTGTAATTAAGATTAAATTACATGAGAGAGTTAAGGCATTTAGCTCACTGCCTGAATCGTAGTAATCACCTCGAAAATGTTGGTTATTATAACCATATTATTATTGTTCAATATAGAAAAGAATTGGCTGTAAAGAGAAGGAAAGGTACTGAAATGTTTTTATCTCCAAACTTTACTCCTTCCTGACTATGCCCATCATTCTCCATCCAAACCAGGACTAATGTCACCTCTACATTGGCCTTCTCCCAACTCTGAGCACACTTACGGTAATGACCAAACCAAACCAAAAGAAGAGGTATTTGTGTAATAGTAAAACCACTGGATTTGAAGGCTGAAGACTTGCATCCAAATATGTTAATGCCACTTAGAAACTATGTGAGAGTGTGAGGAAGTTACTGTGCCTCCTTCAACTTCAGGCTCCTCATCTGTAAAGTGGGACAATACACTCTATCCTGGCTACCTTACCAGTCTGTTGTGGGGATCAATTAACTCAAGAGGATATAGAGATGCCCTTAAGCGGTAGTACAATGTCAAGGTGTTGGTAGATAGCATTATAATTACCTCAGAAACCCGCTGTCACCAAATCCCCCATTTAGACACATCCTTAAGTGAAAACTCCTCTCATAAAGATACTAACCTAGCTCTCTCTCTGCAAACTATTCATTCTGTACTTTGCAATATGGAAAAAAAGAAAACAAGACAGGTGCCTCAGGACAGTGGACGAGCCAAGCCAGGATAACAATGGCAGCACAAATCCCTGTGGTCTCCATCCCCAGGGCACACATCATCAAACCTACACATCACTCTTTCTCACTGAGTCTAGATAGGGCTTCAGGATCCTTTGTAACACAGTGATCCAAATAAGCACCACCATCTATGCTCATGACCTCCCACCACCCAGTGGAAGATCTCATTTAAAGATACTAAGAAGGAAAACAAACAGGATAAAATTTTGAACTCTGGAGTCAGACTTGGTTTCTAATCCCAGCTATAGCACTCATTAGCTGGAAAGTCATTCTAAGCCTCTGTTTCCTTATCTGTAAAATAGTAATATAAATGTTCACTTCATAGGAATGCTGTGATGTTTCAACCAGAAACATTTGCCCACTGGTAAAAACATGACCATTGTTAGACACTATTACTCTCCTTGATAACTTGTTCTCCCTTATTTGATGTTCTCTGTAAGGTTAATTTCTTCCTTCTTTCTTCCAAAAAAGCAAATGAATAAGAACAAGGCACCCAGATTTGTCTGGAAGAGTCATGGGTTTTTTAGGCAGACAGCTCTAGGGTTGAATACCATTACTGCTATTACTAACTGTGCAATATTGAGCAAGATGCTCCACCTGTCTTAGCCTCAGTTTCCTAACTTATAAAAGGCAGAAAATGTTTTAAGGCATGGGAAAGATTAAATGGGATAATATACATAATGTACTTGTCCCACAGTGGGCTCCGGATCAACATTCAAATATTACTCAGAAAAGAAAGAATGAATATTGAGCATAATAGGATCAACTCAAATCCACTGGAAAAATTACAGAGGAAACATTTTCCTGAGAAGGTTAAAATGAAATCAAATGTCTAAGGTAGATTAAATTTTTTTTTCTTTCTCTCTCTCTCCTCATGTCAGATTGGTTTCCATAGGATTTCATCTGTATAACAGAATTTGTTGATTGTGAAAAGACAAGGCAGTGTGCACAGGAGCGTATTCTGGAGAATAAGTGGCTGAAGGTCATTTACATGTCACTTGCAGGACCGTCTTCCTTGATTTCTCAGTATCTCAACTCTCTCACAGAGTACCACATTCCAGTCACCTATACTTTCCCCTTCATCTGAACACAACATACTCTGTGACCTGAAGGTTCTGGGAACTAAAGGGAATGCTGTCTACTCCATAACTTTTCTTGGAGATCCCCAATGTCCATTCACTTAATAAAGGCACTTTTAAGTCCTACAACTTAAATATATACATATATAAATATAGATATATGTATGTATATGTTTAACATAGTATTGATCAAATGTGTCTGACCACAGGAAACTTCTTTCAGGTTAACACTACCTTCATAACATCCTGCATAATTACTATTTGGAAAACACTGCTATACTGAATCACCCCAAATGTCCAATGAAGGGAGAATTAAAATATAAATATTCACTATGATTGTCAGGCAGTGCTGACAAAAGACACAAAATACAGAGACAATCAGAAACTACGTTACCTCCTATTGTGGGTTTAATGGTGTCCCCCAAAATAGGTTGAAGTCCTATTTTGGTCCTATATAGGCCCTAACCCCCAGTACCTATGAATGTGACCTTATTTGGAAACAGGGTCTTTGCAGATGTAGTCAAGTTAAGATGAGGTCACGCTGGATTAGGATGAACCCTAAATGCAATGACTGTTATATTTATAAAGAAAGAGATTTGGAGGCACATAGAGCAGACACAGGGCAGAGGTATGTGGAGACAGAGGAGGAGATTGGAGTTGTGCTGCCATGGCCAAGGAGCACTAGAGATTGCTGGCAACCACCAGAAGCTGGAAGACTCAAGAAAGGATCTTCCCCTAATAGCTTCAGAAAGAGCATGGCACTGCCAATAACTTGATTTCAGGCTTCCACCCTGCAGAACTTTCTCAAGGGCTTATGCTAATAAGTGGTGAAGTGGGAATTCCAACCAGGCATTTTGATTTCACAGCCCACACTATTGAAAAAAATGCTACTTTACATGACAAAGTTACTATATTAGTCCATTTCTGTTGCTGATAACAAAATATACCAACTGGGTGATTTATAAAGAAAAGGAAATTTATTGCTTATAGTTTCTGAGGCTGGGAAGTCCAAAGTCCAGGGAACACAGTTGGTGAAGACCTTGGTGGTGATGACAGTGACAGCAGGGTATCACACTGCAAAAATGGCAGGGAAGAGAGAGCAAGAGACCAACCTCTTAATTCAATCTCCTTTTAAGGCCTTCAGAACCGTGCCAATGACCACCATTATTAATCCATTCACTAGGCATGGTCCCACAATCTAATCACCTCCCCAAGGCCACACCTTTCAATTACCATAATAGGATTTCCAACCCTCAACAGTTACAGTGGGAATTAAGTTTTTTTGGTGTGTGTGGGGGGGGGGGGGGGCATTCAACCCAAAGCATTCAAAACTCAGGTCCTTTTCACACAAAAATACATTCATTTCATCCCCAAAGTTTTAGCTTTTTTCAACTCAAAAGTCCAAAGTTTAAAGTCCCATCTGTGAAATCTATACAAGTTATTTACTTCCAGGACACAATGGTGGGACAAACATAGGGTACATATTCTGATTCAAAATGGGAGAAATAGGCCAAAAGAAAGGTCTAACCAATCCCAAACAAGTCCAAAACCCAGCAAGGCAGACATTACCTAGCAGAGCAAGATTATGTAAATTATATTGTATATTATTACTTCTATTTTATACAATAATAAACCTCAGTCTCAGAGAAAGGAAGGGAATTACTCGAGATCACAGAGCAAATTCAGACCTCACCTAGGATTCCAGCCCATATTTCAAGAGGGAACTTTAGTAATAAAATATACCCCACAGTGGAGTAGCATCCACGTGACAGGTGCAGCACACAATGAAGACATTTGAGCACAATATGGGGACCATGATTATATGCACCTCAGAGCTAAATCCCAGAGAATTGACCTAAGGCCACACAAAGACAGCTCTTGAGCCCACTTCTCAGGGCCAATATAAGCCAACTTCCTTATATCACCTAGTTACTTTCCATGTATGATATAAGCCATCAGGTCACACACACATAATGCATAAAACTATTCCAAATGGTGGGATAAATCATGTTGTGTGTATTTATGAATGCAGTTCGGGGGAGTGGAGGGTTTGTTTTGTGGCTTGATTCTTTTTTTGTAATTATTTGGTGGCTACTTTGGTAACATCTTTTGGAGATTAAGTTCAATTAGGAAACAGATGGCACCGAAATATTGTCAAACATATTGGATCAGCAGCAAATCACTGACTTAATTATGTAAATAATTAAAATGTATACTTACACCTGATCATCCAAATGGGGGTTTTAAAAAAGAGAGAGATTTCAGTGTTGGTTAGGAGCACTGACAAAGAGTCAAGTCAGAAAGTAAGTCATCTCCAAGTTACCGCTTCAGTTCCTCTTCCACATCCTGTCTTGGAGGAGGAATCAAGAACAAATGACAACAGAAAAAAATCCTCTGAACATGCCAGGATAGTGAAGCTGGGCTTGGTAAAGGGGTCTCCCTAAGGGACACATGATGCCTTCATTTCTATGGCTCTAAACCTGCCTCTCATCTTCCAAGAGCATTTGAAAACTCCCTAGTATCCACAGACTCATGCTCCCTATTCCAAATTCACCATCAAATTCATCTACTTCTAATAGCCTTACTCAGCTACCTGCCTCCGCCTTTGCCAAAAGAATGATTCATAATACTTAAGAGAACAGGTTTTGGGAAAAGACCTGTGTTCAAGTCTTGCCTTTGTCACTCAGCACATTTTCACCATCTGTAAATGGGAGATAATAACTCAACAATGGATGAATGGATTTTAAAGAATATGGTGTAAGTACACAATAGAAGACCATTCAGCCATAAAAAAAGAATGAAATCCTGTTATTTGTGGCAACATAGATAGACTCGGGGGCATTATTTTAAGTGAAGTAAGTCAGGTACAGAAAGACAAATACCACTTGATCTTACTCATTTGTGGAATCTAAAAAAAAAAAATCATATTATAAAGACAGAGTAAAACAGTGGTTACCAGAGATTGGAGAGGGAAGGGAAATCAGCCAGAGAATGGCCAATGGGTACAACATTGCAATTAAAAGAGAGAAATAGGTTCTGATGTTCTATTGCACGTGGGGTGACTATCGTTAAAAATTATGTTTTATATATTACATAATAGCAAGAGGAGAGCCTTTTGAATGTTTCCACTACAAAGAAATGATAAACATATGAGGTGATGGATATATTAATTACTCTTACCCAATCATTATACAACATATATATGTATCAGAACATCAGATTGTACCCCATACGTATATACAATTACAACATGTCAATTAAAATAAACTAATTTAAATACGTGTCAGCTGCTTCCTATGAGCCCAGTTTCATGCCAGGCACTTTCCACTCATGGCATTATTTACTGCTCACAGCATCTCGATGTAATTGCCTCTGTTTTCTAGAGATGGAAACTGATGGGTTGGGAAAGTAAGCATCTTGACTAGATTTGGTTCAGTTTGCCTGTTTTGTGTTGCAAAAGCTAAAGTAGCAGTGACTTAAATGCAAAAGCAGCTCATTTTTCTTTTGTAAATCAAGGCAGTCCAGAGCACTATGGCTCCATGATCATAAGGAGTCAAGCTCTTTTTACTCGTTTCTCCAACATCTTCAGCACACAGCTTCTATCACACAGTCCAAGATGGCTCCTTCAGCTTCAGCCGTGATGTTCACATTCCAAACTCTAGGATGGAGGGAAAGGAAGGGGGACAGCATGCCACAAGTCTCAGAAGGTGCACACATTGCCTCAGCTTACTTCCATTGGCCAAAACTTGGTCATGTGGCCACACTAATGTCACAGGATGTTGGGAAATACAGTCTTTATTCTTGGTAGGCTTGTGTCTAGTTCCAAGATGGCCTCCGATGATCTTCACTTACTGATGTTTGTGGCCTTGTGTAGTCTTCTCCTACACTGACCATGGGACTAATGCACTACCATGGAAGAGACAGTGTATGGCTTCCAAGACTAGGCTTTAGAGGTATTGCAGTTTCTGCTCTGGTCTCTCAAATTTTTCAGTTTGGGGAAAGCTCACTGTCATGTCATGAAGACACTTAAACAGCCTTGTGGAGAGGTCCACACATAGAGGAACTGAATCTTCACTTGTCTGCCATATGAGTAAACCAACTTGGAAGCATCAGACCTGCAGACAGAGTCAACCTTCAGATGATTACAGCTCCAATGGACTTGGTAGACCCTGAGCCAGAAACACCCAGACAAGCTGCTCCCAAATTCCTGAAGCACAGAAACCATAAAAAACAATTAATAATCATTGATGTTTTAAGCCACTAAGTTTTGGAGTAATTCACTACACAATAGGTAACTAATTCACCAGTTAAACACTTGAGAGTTCTATTATGGAGGAGAAAGGAGAGAACAGATACCAGGAGACAATTAGCCATTTACCTCTGCCCTACTGCACACATACCATTGTCTGACTTGGGAGTCTGTGTTTTTAACTAATACACCTGTGAAGGTTAATTTTAGGTGTCAACTTGATTAGATTAAGGGATGCCAAGAAACCTAGTAAAGCAATCTTTGTAGGTGTGTCCATGAGGGTGTTTCCAACAGAGATGAGAGCCTGAGTGGACTGAGTGGAAAAGACCTGCTCTCAATGTGGGCAGGAACCATCCAATGCACTGGGGGCCCAGAACAGAGAGAGCAAAAGACAGAGAAAAAAGGTGAAGTTCTCTCTCTCTCCACTGGAGCTGGGTTATACTCTTCTCTCCTGTCCAAAGACATCAGAGCTAGAGACTCTTAGCTTTTGGGTTCCAGGACTTACACCAAGGACACATCAGCTTTTCTGGTCTTGCGGCCTTCGGACTTGAACTGAGCTACGCTACTGGCATCCAGTTTGCAGATGGCCTATCATGGGACTTTTCTTCACAACTGCGTGAGCTAATTCCCCTAATAAATCCCCTCTCATAGATTTATAACATATTATATTGATTCTGTCTCTCTAGAGAACCCTGACTAATACAACTCCAGATGCATAAGAGCAAAAGACAGAGAAAAAAGGTGAAGTTCTCTCTCTCTCCACTGGAGCTGGGTTATACTCTTCTCTCCTGTCCAAAGACATCAGAGCTAGCGACTCTTAGCTTTTGGGTTCCAGGACTTACACCAAGGACACATCAGCTTTTCTGGTCTTGCGGCCTTCGGACTTGAACTGAGCTACGCTACCGGCATCCAGTTTGCAGATGGCCTATCATGGGACTTTTCTTCACAACTGCGTGAGCTAATTCCCCTAATAAATCCCCTCTCATAGATTTACAACATATTATATTGATTCTGTCTCTCTAGAGAACCCTGACTAATACAACTCCAGATGCATAATGTCTTTCTCTAGGTTTCTGTAGTGTTTATTGTTCTTAGCAACTGATTTCATCTTCAATTCATGCATGAAAATATTTTTTCCCTTCCCTGTCTTGAAGGTAGTAGTCCATGGCTTCTCTGTCTTTCTCTTCCTGTCCCTTCCTTCCTCCCTTCCATTCTTCCTTCCTTTTTTCCCTCCTTCCCTCTTTCCTTCCTCAGTCTCCTGTCATATGGCCTTTCCATAGGGCATTTCACAGTGTGGCAACTTTCTCCACCAACTCATCAGCAGGCAAGTGAGAGAAGAGAGAGGGGAGTGGAGCAAGAGAAATGTCAAAGTCTTTTGTAACCTAATCTCAATAGAGAGATCCTATCACTTTTGCTGTATTCTATCCTTTAGAAGCAAGTGACGAAGGCAGCTCACATTCAAGGGGAGATTACACCAGAGCAGGAATGCCAGGAGATGTGGATCATTAGGGGTCCTTTTAGAAACTGCCTTCCTTATTTCCTTCCTTCCTTTTTCTTAACTTGTTAGCCACTATTTTCCTGTAAATTCAGATTTAGCTACTCATTCATCAACGTGTTCATCCATCCGTCCACCCATTCATCAACCCATCTATTCATCCATTTATTCACTAAAGGCCCATCACTGTTCATGCAACACTCAGAGCCTTCAACAGCTCCCCATTGCCTGCTTGGACAAATCCATACTCCCCTACTGGGCCTTCAAGACTCTCCGTGGTCTCCTTCTATCCTGCTGTTCAGCTTCATCTGCCACTACTTCACCTGTTTTCCATTTTCTCTGGGGACCTCTGTTTCCCAATTAAATCTGTCACCTTCTTACTTCTGTCCCTTTCTCCATGATCCTCCTTCCATGTAGAAAGTTCCTTGCTCAAAATCTTCCATTTTTGTACCAGGTAGTGTGTAGGAGTCCAGGTTTTAGAGGCAGGCAGCCTCAGAATCCAAATGTCACTACCAGCTTGGATGAGATATTTAATTCCTCAAAGTCTCTGTTTCTCACATGTGAGATGGGGACACGGATCCTTATGGGGTTGTTGGT
>NW_007730396.1:44590-45530 GCF_000696425.1 Galeopterus variegatus
CCTCAAAGTCTCTGTTTCTCACATGTGAGATGGGGACACGGATCCTTATGGGGTTGTTGGTTGGATTAAATAAAACATGTAGTCTACGTAATATATGAGTAGAGCATCCGGAACATAAGTACTCACTAAATGGGAGCTATTGGAACTATTATTAGCCTCTCCTCTGAATACTGGTGGAATAACTACCATACATCTGTGTATTACGCGATAGCTGACAAAGTGCTCCTATGCCCACAAATGCATTTGATGTTCCCTGTGAGGTTAGAAGGGAAGCATATTATCACCTGTCTGCAGATGAGGAAACAGACTCAGAGGGGTGGCGTGATGAGTCCAGGACCACACAGTTGGCTGACGATGGATCCTGAACCAGAACTCAGTTTCCAACTCCAGCTACTGGGTTCCTTTCTCCTACATGAACCTTCACTCCCCAGCTTAACCAAGGAACAGGATCACTTGGGCTAGAATCTCTTTCTGGGTCAATTCTCTCTGAAGCAGTTTTCCCCACCCTCAAAGGCAGATTGAGCTGTCATGAGAAGCTACAGCTTTTGGAAGACACATGTAGATTTGGGGGATGATAGAGCTGTTGACAAGCAGCCACCTTACCTAAGTCCCCTTATATGGACAGACTCCAGAGCTCACAAATCTGTTGCCAGGCCTAAGAGCCAATTTTATTTCTTCTATGGGGCAGGGACAATATGGAAGGATGACTGTATTAGCCTGTTTTCTGTTGCTTATAATAGTGCATTAATCAGTTTTTGTGTTGCTATAACAGAATACCTGAGACTGGGTAATTTATTAAGAACAGAGCTTTATTTGGTTTATGATTCTGGGACAGCTGCATCTGGCATGGGCCTCAGGCTACTTCTACTCATGGTGGATAGTGGCAGCTACAAGCAGATCACATGGCGAGAGAAAGCAAGAGAGAGAGGAGAGGTGCCAG
>NW_007730396.1:45976-49728 GCF_000696425.1 Galeopterus variegatus
AGTGGCAGCTACAAGCAGATCACATGGCGAGAGAAAGCAAGAGAGAGAGGAGAGGTGCCAGGGTCCTTTAAACAGCCAGCTCTCACGGGAACTAATAAAGCAAGAACTCACTCACTACCCCCAACCCCCATGGAGAGCATTAATTCTTTCATGAGGGATCCTCCCCCATGACTTAAACAGCTCCCAACACTGTCACATTGGGAATCATATTTCCACATGAGTTTTGGGGGAACAACACATCCGAAATCTATCAAATAGAATACCTGAAATTGTGTAATTTATAAGGAAATGAAATTTATTTCTTGGAGTCTGGGAAGTCCAAGATCCAGGGAATACATCTGGTGAGGACCTTTTTCTGGGTGGTGACTCTCCACAGCAACACAAGATAACACATGCAAGAACAGGCTGAGCAAGAGAAAACTAACCTCCTCACTTGCTCTCCTTTTAAAGCCATCAGAACCACAACCATCACCCCATGGGTGGATCAATCCATTCATAAGGGCAAGTCTTCATGATCTAATCACCTCTTAAAGGTCCCAGCTTTCAATTACCAACATTGGATTTCCCATCCTCTGAACACTGCTACAGTGGAAATCAAGTTTCCAATACATAAACTTCTGAAGGACGCATTTGACCCATAGCAGTAACCAAAATAAGATCCAATGAAATCCTGCCCTTTCTTCTGATCTTCCCTTTTAAAACTTGCTTACAGTCAAGGTTCAACCAAACAGATAATATTTTCTGGAATGGGTGAATTCCAAAGGGTCATGGAGGATGCTAAAAAGTTTACAGCTAATACAACCTTAAGAGTAACAGCAAGTTTCTAATCATCAGAGCATTTTTGAAAGGAATGAGTATGAGGTCCTCATCAGAGGACATAATCTCCATAGGGTATGAATGCACAGGTTCCCAAAGCCTCGCTGTCTGTATTAGTCCTTTTCTGTTACTTATAACAAAATACACAGAACTGGGTATTTTATAAAGAAAATGAAATTTACTGCTTACAGTTTCTGAGACTGGGAAGTCCAAAGTCCATCTGGTAGTGGCAACAGTGACCCAGGGGTCTCACATTGCAAGATGGTGGAAGGAGAGAAAGCAGAGAGAGAGAGAAAGACAGACTCTCCTCTTCTTTTAAAGCCCTCAGAACCATGCCCCTGACCACCATTTTTAATCCGTTCACTACTGCATGGTCTTACAATCCAATCACTGCTTCAAGGCTCCACCTTTCCATTACCATAATAGGATTTCCCACCCTCTTAACAGTCACAGTGGGAGCCAAGTTTCTAATGCATAAAACTTGGGGAACACAATTCAAGCTTCAGTGAGTCTTGGGGGGACATAATTCAATCCACTACAGTGTGCTGTCCAATTATAAGCCAAGACTGTTTTCTTTCCTAGTACATTTAACCTACAGTCTAGGTGGAATTGATTTTCATGTTTGGTATGAGGTAAAGGTCAAATATTTTAAAATATATTTTACTGTATATATTTAATATATATTTAACATATTTAATATACTCAACAATATATTTGTTGTATATACTGTATGTATTCTATACAACATGATGTTTTGATACACATATACATAGTAAAATGATTACTACAGTCAAGACAAATAACATATTCATCACCTGGTGAGATTATTTAAAATATATATTCTCAGACCCAGCTGCTGACCTTTTAAATCAGACTCTTTAGCCCTGAGGTCTGGGAGTCTGTACCTTTCACCATCCCAGGTGATTTTGATGGACAGCCAGTCTGAGAATCATGAGCCTAATTGGCAAGAATTCAAGCATCAAATTGAGGTTGAACCAGATGACTGATTTTTAAACTGAGCTCCTCCCTGGAGCACCTTGGGGACTGTTTCATGATGGTGGTGAGGGTGAAGGGCAGCTTCGTGGGAAGGGAGTGGTGATGGGGGGGGAGAGAACGTCTAGGTCCCGCCTCCCAGTTTTAATTAGAGCACCCTACTCTGATCACTTTTGTTCATTTACACTTCCATGCAAGATGCATTTGAACAAAGGATGCGCTGTCTCAAAAAAAAAAAAAAAAAGCATGAAAGCAGCCAAACTGGATGACCTTTAATTTGTTTAATCAATAAATAGTTACGGAGTGTCTGCTACATGCCAGCTTCCATGCAAAATCAAAGCTGAGTCAGGCACTGTCCCCCTTCCTTGGGATTTCACAGCTGAGAGGAAAGTGAGAACAAGTGAGTTGTTCAGATGCACCAAGATGACTACATTAACAGAGGAATGAGAATACAGGGCCATCCATATCAGGAAGATTGTGTAGGAATTCTCTAGATACAGAAATAAAGGAGAAAATGGAGGTAACCGAGCAAACAGAGGCATGGTGGCCTGAAGGAACAACGATGGTTGAAGCTTGGGAGGCACAAGGCATGAGGCCACAGCTGGCTGAGTCTTGATCCAGTCCTGTCTCCTCTCTGGGTTTCACAGTTTCCTTATCACCAAAACAAGAGAGTATGAATAGACGACCTAGAGAATCGGAGAATCTTTGTGTTGGAAGAAGATGCTTGTTGACTCCCCTGGGGGACATTTGGAAATATCTGAAGACATTTTTGGTTGTCACAAGTGGAAGGGTGCCACTGGCCGTAGGTAGCAGGGAGAGATGCTGCTAAACATCCTACAGTGTACAGGACAGCCTCCCACAATAAAATTTATGCAGTCCAAGATGCCAATAGTCTGGAGCAGAAACCCTACACCAGAACTACACAGGAAAAAGCCAAAGCCTTTCTCCATGGCATTCAAGGTCACTGGTACAAAGCCTCATGGCAGGTATGGCCACTAAAACAAGGACAGAGGAACTGTGAAGGGCTTCAGTGCCCATGTTGCTGTTCTCATGATGGGGTCTCAGAGGACAAACAGGAACAGACCTTGGGAATCACATCCAGAAGCCCAGCTAGGTAACCTAAGCTCACAAAGGAGCTCCGATCTGTCTGGGGTCTCAGGGCAGTTGCCTCTGCCTGGGCTTCACAGGCATTTTGTCTGCCTTCCCAGTCGGACTGCCACAGCAGCTCCATCTCTGTTCTGCCAAATCACCATGGGCTCTCCACCTCAACCCACAACCCGTGGCTTGGTAAATAAAGTCTCTATCTTTAAGACTGTCCCAGGAGACCTGTCAGAAGAAATTAGAAGACTAAACCTCAACACTGTGTGTGGGAAGCTGGGCGTGTCTTTGGAGTCAGACTCTAATTCAAACCAAGCCACACCCCCCCCCACCCCCACTGTGAGCAGAGTGACTTCTGACAGATCATCTTACGCCTGTGAGCCTTAGTTTCCTTAGCCGTAAAGAGAGGCTGGTTAGAGTCTCTGCCTCAAAGAGTTTTCAAGATAAAGTACAGGAAGTGCTCAGCATGATGCAGGGAGGTGCCGAGTAGGTGGTGTCTATGATTTTGTCTAAAAAGATGACCTACAACCTGGGTCTAATAGCAGATGCCATGGCAGCAGATAACTCTAGCTTCGCCCTTCTCTCACTATACAGAAGTTCATCTGCTACATCAGCTCGAGGGTATGGAGGTGGAGGGAGTCCTGTCTGACCTATGCCTAATGAGCCCATTTCGATCCTGGAAATAAGTAGTAATTTGGATTCTTGAGATCAAAGAAGTTCCTGGAATTTTTAATGTAAGCCTATCTTCAGCTAATGCAGAAAGTATGGATTATGCATTACATACTCTGCCACACCTGGGACATGGTAATTCCCAGCCAGAGCGTGATGGCCTGTACAGTCTGAGC
>NW_007730396.1:50924-70871 GCF_000696425.1 Galeopterus variegatus
AGGATGAGCAGGAATTAGGCAGGTGAATTAGAGAAAGAGGGCAAGGCAGAGGGAACAGCCCCTGCAAAATCCTAGAGTAAAGAGTGACCGTGTGGAGTGGATGGGATTAGAGGACGTACAGGCTTGCTGGAATGGAGAAAGTGATGCAAGGTGTGAGAGATGAGTCGGAAGGAGGAAGCCAGGACAAGACCATGAGAGGTCTCATGATTTATAATTTTAAAAAATAATATTTTGTGACACATGAAATGTAAATTTCAGAGTCCGTAAATAAAGTTTTATTGGGACACAGCCACGCCCATGGATTAGGTAGCATCTCTTGCTGCTTTCCAGCTACAAGGGCAGGGTTGAGTAGTTGCCAGGAGACTATGTGGTCCACCCAGCCTGACCCTTTAGAGAAAACGTTTGCTCACCCTGGCCTAGACCTTTGTCTGTTGAACTTGACTCTGTTCCCACTTCCCCGATATGGCCAGGCCCAGGTATGTAAAAACCCCCAAATTCATGTTTGGGCTAAGGAGCTCAATATACCAGAATTACAATGATTTTGCTTCCCCATCCACCATGGTTGACTGCATTACATCTCATCTAGACACCCTTGTGGTGGGCAGTGGGTCTGGTTTGGGACAAGGATTAGCAGTTTCTAGGTTTCCTTTGCTTATCTGTCCAAACCTCTCCTACAAACCATGACAAAGGGATTTAATTGAGGGAGTGGAAGGGTGAGGTTTGCATATAAAGAAGATATCGCTGTAGGAGGATGACTTGGGAGGGGTGAGAGAGTGGCTTGTGGCCAACCTCCAGTGGGGACACAGACTCTGGAGACAGATGGCCCTGGTGCAAATCCCTCCTGTGTTACTCAGCAGCTGTGTGATCTTGGGCAAACTACTCAGTCTTTCTGTGCTTCTATGTCTTCACCTGAAAAATGAAGATAACCTAGTTCCTAGGATGCTAATGGAGATAACCTAGTTCCTAGGATGCCGGCCTGAGAGAGCTGACATACCGGGAGAGGTGAAGAACCGTTCTGGTCAGCAGTGCCAATTCAATGTTCACAGCAGCCCACCTCCATCGGAATGAAAAATCTTCTCTTAACACTCTTATTAAACCCTAATCTTAATCGTATTCATCATTATTAAGTCTTGAAATTGTCTGGAATATTTAAATAGGGCCAAACTGAAAGTCAGAGGGATGGATTTAAAGGGACAGCTTGAATTCTTTTCAAGGAACCCGCCAAATAATCACTGGAGATTCAGCCCCTGATAGAAACCAAAGCTTCTGAAACGAATGATTTTCAACAACAGCACAGATATTTAAATAGGGCCAAACTGAAAGTCAGAGGGATGGATTTAAAGGGACAGCTTGAATTCTCTTCAAGGAACCCGCCAAATAATCACTGGAGATTCAGCCCCTGATAGAACCAAAGCTTCTGAAACGAATGATTTTCAACAACAGCACAGGGGAGGGGGCTGCCAATTACATTTACCCTGGACATTATTAGTCTTTCTTTCAAAGACTCCTCAAAAACCTATTAGTGAAAAGAAGAGACATAAATAGAAGATGAATTACGGGCTTCAGTGTACCAAGGACTTGGAGGGATATTGAAAGCGAATAGCTCTGTGGGCCTCCCCTCTGGCTTGCCTCCTTTCAGCCCCAAAACAATGTCGATTAAATAAGTCCAGTGACTTGGTCCCTCTCTCTGAGGAGCTAATTTCCAGCAGTCCCTGAGAGATCAGATGACCTGGCCCAGCTGTTATCTCCTGATACACTGCAGAAAATCATTAGGGCCTCTAGACCTATGTTCTGAGGAAGAAATAATGGCCCTTTCATATTTTTTTCTAAATAAGAAATTTATCTTGAGATGATGGACTCTCGTTTTTGCTCCCCTATCCATTGTACAGGGCGTGAGTGACTGTGCCTTCATTGAGGATTCACTTGGTACCCCAGCACTGTACTATGCACATTATATACATTGTCCCACCTAATCTGGGTAAGAGCCCTATGGGGTAGGTCTTATAGTCTCTGTTTTATAGATGAGATGTTTTATACAGAGGAAAACACCTTGGCCATGCACCCCACCTGATTTGAACTCTAGCCTCTGAGTGCCCAGCCCATGTTCCTTCCTTCTGTGCCCACTGGCTTGCCCAGCTCCCACTGTCTCTCAGCATGAGGATGACCTAGGAGGAGTGATAGATATGGGGCAGGCGGGGGAGGAGGGGATCTTCTATAACAAGGGATATTTTTATAATATCATTATTATCAGGTTTGAATACTGAATGTTAAAACAATCTATTTAACCTTTGCTCTGACTAATGCATACATTAGGTGGGGGGACATATATGTCATCATAAAAATGTGGGAAATTGAAACCCGCTGACATAAAATCAAATAGCCCAGCCATAAAAGGTGTTGCTTTTATGTGATTATCTTGCCAATATCTTCGTGTTGCTAAACTAAATCAAACTACAATTTTCCCCACATGCCCTGAATTTAATGGGAACCATTAATGGGTGTGATTCCTTATAGATCTCCTTGTAATAAGAACATGGCCTCTTATGCCCTGGCCGATTAAAATGAAGCCACTGGGCTGTCATTTTTTATGTTGCTTTGAGCTTATTGAATAGTAGCCCTGCTTGAGATATCAAAGCTGTTGACACTCAGACTGGCATTCAAGGCCTTCCTAAAATATCTGGCATTGATGTATCTTTCCAGAACTTTCTTCCTCTACTCCCATGTCTGATTTTTCATACAATCCAAGAACATCAGAAATGGAAGAGATTTTTGAGATTACCTTTGTCAGGAATAGCAAGTAGAATTGGAATCATATGTCCACTATGATTGGCATCTTGGAGCACTGGGTAGAAGAAGGATTCTGAAGTCAGTGCCAGGCTCACTGGGTAAAGAATGCTGGGATGATTAAGAGTGTCTGCCGTGGGCTTGGTCGGTGGAGTGTGACCACACATGACACAGCTATTCCTCCATGTTTTAATCCAACCACTTCATTTTACAGATGTAGAAATTGAGTCTCATAGAGGGGAGGTGACTTTTCCAAGGTCATGCAATGCATAAGCAACAGAGTCAAGTCCTGACTGCTAGCACAGTTCTCTTTCCATGACGGAGGAACTCTAATGAAAGACACATTGGCAGAATCAAAGAGCTAATGGCTTGGAAAAGGAAGGAGGCAGCTCCCACCCCAGTGATAAAGAAGCCAGGTCCCACAAATCCCCAAAGATCCTTAATCAGAAACCCTTAGTCAATCTTAGGAAGTTATTATTCCTTCACTCTTGCTTCCAACTTTTGTCTTTCTTTCCACATCAGGCTAAGATATTGATCCCAAATATCTGGTACTGATCCCAAGTCTTCCCCAAACAAGATTATCTATACTTAGTGAACTCTAGGTTACTTTGGTGAGTTTGAGTCTTTCTTGGTGAGCGCTCCACACCTTTTCTTCTGATTATAATCCATTGGGATTCCTTTATCATTGACTTTGCCCCCTGCCAGAAATCACAGTGGAATGAGAAAGAAGAAGGAGATCACTGAACCCTCCCCACATCCATCTTCCTTCCAACCTCCACAAATCTTCCCTAAATCTCCATCATCTACCTGAAAAAGACTCAACACGACGCTTAGCACTGACTACAGTCTGCTCAGCCAGTCTCTCCAGAATCATTCTTTCCCAGTCTCTCTCAAATATACAACAGCCTAGGCTGGGAAGATCAAATGGCACTGAAGCACTGACTCCCATCCCATCCCCACATGCTACCAATAGATCATTAGTAGTGGGCATTTTTCCACCTTTGCTCAGACAACACTTCAGAAAGGACGTTATGTGTGACTGGCAATGTCTACCTGAGATACGATACTGTTGCCTTGGGACTAGGCTGCTTTGCTTACCATTCCTGCTTTAGGCACAGTATATTAACAGATACTCAGTGAACACATTATACACACGTCTGCCTCTGTGCCTTCAGTTATACTCACAATTTCCTATGTACCTTCTCTACCTGGTGACCCCAATTTAATCTTCAAAACCTGGATCCAGAGTCACCACCTCCAAAAAGCTGTCCGCAACCCTCTAGACTAAATGAATCCCATAGGAAACTGTGTAGATCATTTTTCCATCAGTATAGCAGGAGGGTTAAGGGTACAGACTCTAGAGACAGATGGCCTGGGTGAAAATCCTTCCTCTGCTACTCAGCAGCTGTGTGATATTGGGTAAGCTATTCAGCCTCTCTGTGCTTTCATTTGTTCATCTGAAAAATGGAGATAACCTAGCATCTACATTATAGGATTGCTATGAAGACAAAACAAATTAATGTGCTTGAAGTGTATAATGTAGTATATGGCACAGACTGACTGTTCAACAAGTTTTTGTTTTTATCTAGTTCTTGAAATTTTGTAACTTAATAATGGCGTGTCTACCTGTCTTCTACACAGAACTACAAATAGCTTGAGGTCTGGGATTTGATCTCAGTCATCTTTGAATTCCCTGCCCACCTAATGCAATGTTGGTTACATAGGTGCTAATGAATATTTAATGGCCAGCTAAATGAATAATAAATCCGTTTGAAGCCTTCCAAGTCAGAAGGGAGAGTCATTTTCCACTGCTGCTGGTGGCTTATCCCAGTTCAGAGGGACTTGAGGGAAGTGTTCCGTGGCTGTCACTCTGAGTTGGAAAAGACACTATATCTCAGCATCCAACCTCATGTTTACCTTGCCACTACTTTAATAACCTCTCTCTAACTAAAAAATTAAAACTCCTTCCTCTCTTGAAGTTATCCTGAGCAACAAATACTGATAGTCTTTTTTTTTTCCCACCTTCCCCTTGAGTTTCTAATGAAGCAGAAGCCAACATGACTGTTTTATTGTACCCATTTGTCTGCACTAATGGTGTCAGCAGAGACAGGAACACCTCTCCAAAGAGTGTCTGCTTGGGAACTGGAGCAGAACAGCACAGGCAAGATACACAGTGTTTAGAAGTACATCCACAAGGTTTCAACTTTTTAGGATTATGGAGTTGACGCTGGTGCTAAGAATATATGTCACTATCATCTTCTTACACACATGTCCATATGATGCATATAGACTGCATATTACACTGGCCAACCATGTTTCTAGTCATTCACTCATTCATTTAACAAACAGGTACTGAAATCTACCATGTAGATAGAACAACTATGTTGTGTAGCTTCAGGGGCATTCTTCATATCGGGGACTGAACTGCCAGACATTGCAGCCCTACAAAAGACAGTGCTATAAATGCAGAAATTGATAAGATATAGTCCCCTTCCCTCAAGAAGCTCATAGTCAAGTAGGAAAGTCAGACTTATAAGCACATAAATTACCAATTCATGTGTCCTTTCGGAAAGAGCAAAATTAGCAACATATTCAGAGTAGACAGACATTCCAAAGGCATGCCTTCCTATCTCTGGGAGGGTCAGGGAAGATTTTCTGAAGGTAGTGATGTCTGATTTGGGTTTTGAAAGATGCATAGGAATCTATTAGGTAGATTAGAATGGGAAAGCTGGGGGTGGGGATTGTGCGGTTCCAAGAGGAAAAAAGAGCATGGACAAAGATAATTAGGGATGAAAGAACATGGTCTTTTAGAGTGCAATAAGCCAACCATCAGTGCATTATTAGAGTGTTAATTTTGAAGGTCTGTGCAGCAGGAAATAAAGCCAGAGAGGGAGGCAAGTATCGGGTAATGAGGGACCTGGAATGTGGTAAGAAGCTAAGATTTGACAGTGGCTGATGTGAAGCCATGATGAGGTGGGAAGGAGGAGTGAGACATAATCAGGCTGAGGTGGAATGACAAGGATTCCTTGTACTTATGTGTCTATTTTCAAACTATTCTGCACTGATTATCTCATTTTGCTCTGCCATGGTTTAGGACTAGACTAAACATAACACAGACAGTTCCCTGGAGTGGGATGAAGGCAGATCCTAAAAAGAAACCAGGATCAACCCCTGGAATTGTGCACAGGTATTGGGGACCCCAGTATTGCCTGTCCAGCTTGGCAGATGGACACGAGGTTCCACTGGCAGGCTGGCAAATAGATGGCAACCCAAACCAGCCAGCAGCTTTTCATATATGATAGTAGGTAGCTCTCCATGCAAGCAGAACACAGGCCTGGGAAATGCAGGGCTTATGTGACTCAGTCCAGGCAGGTGATCAGCATCAAGAAGCCCTTCTGGTACTTACTATGTTCCAAAATAGTTCTTTTAATCCTCCCTTTCAAAACTTTTCCCATCCTTTATTTTTCTTACCTTTTTGCTATTCTATTTTTCCTTTCAATAAGTCTCCTCAAGGCAGGGACCATGTCTGTCATATTGACCACCATGTCCCCAACTGCCTGGAACATAGTGATTACTTATCAAGCCCTTCTGGTACTTACTATGTTCCAAAATAGTTCTTTTAATCCTCCCTTTCAAAACTTTCCCCATCCTTTATTTTTATTACCTTTTTGCTATTCTATCTTCCTTTCAATAAGTCTCCTCAAGGCAGGGACCATGTCTGTCATATTGACCACCATGTCCCCAACTGCCTGGAACATAGTGATTACTTATCAGTTACTTGATTAATGTGGCAGGCTGAATAATGGTCCCTCAAAAATGTCCACATCCTAATCCCCAGAAGTTGTGAATATGTCCCCCTACATGGCAAAAAGGACTTTGCAGATGTGATTAAGTTAAGAGTCGTGAGATAGGGAGATTATTCTGGATTATAAGGATAAACCCAAAGTAATCACCATGATCCTTATAAGAGAGAGGTGGAAGGATCAGCATCAGAGAGGAGATGGGACAATGGAAGCAGAGGTGAGAGTGGTGTGCTTTGAAGAAGCACAAATGGAGGAAGTGGCCATGAACCACAGAGTGCATGTGGCCTCCAGAAGCTTGGAAGACAAGGACACAGACTCTCCTTAGAGCCTCCAGAAGAAACACAGCTCTTGATTTTATCATGAGATCCATTTCAGACTTCTGACCTGAACTGTAAGATAATGAATTTTGTGTTGTTCTAAGTCATTAAGTTTGTGGTGTTTTGTTACAGCAGCGATAGAAAACTAATACAATGAATGACTAATGACCATTCTGAGTTTGGCAGAGGGAGAAATTATAGAAACAGCATGGTCAACACCAGGTCCCAGGCTTAAAGGAATGTGAGTAGTAATACAAAAAAATTACTCTTTACAGTTCAGAGTGTCCTTTTACATATTATTATTCACAGAATTTCAAGCTTAAAGATATCTGCAATGCTGACAAAGGCAAGCGACCATACAGCACACAAGCTAGGCCTGCTAGAACAGCATTCATGGAGAAAATTCATGGAGACAGAAGTAGCAGGTGGACAGACTCCCATTTCAAATCGCTCTGTAGGGCAGCACACAGCTATCTGGCAGGGCCAGATGTCAGACTCTAGAGGTGAGACCCCAGGCCATGGGTTTTGAAGTTCTATCACTAAGAAAACACAGCCCATCTGTTGGTATAGTTATGGGCTGGGACTCAGTAGCCAGCTCCACATTTGTGGCTGGTGGAACACCAGCCCATCTCCTGGTGTGTTTGGGAGTCTCAGACCTTGTGTTTACCTGAATTGATTGATTAGGCTATAATTGAACTATAACTGGCTTCCAAGGAACTTTGCCAATTCCTTTTCTGAAAGGCCAGACTGCAAGAAATCAGTCTTGGACCCAAGTTCACATTTACCTCTCAAATAATGAGAAGCCTAGTGCTATGGGATCGTCCAGTACGTTACCCAGAGTGCATCTGGAGACAACATATGTCACAATCTCCCAAGGAGCTTGGAAAATATGCAGATTCCAGGGACACATCCATGCCCTACTAAATCAGAACCTCTGGGAGTGGTGCCTGGGAATATGCATTTTCAACAACCTTCCCAGTACACTCTCATGTGTGTTAAAATGTTTAAATTTCCTATCTGATTCAAAATCATAATTGTACAGGTGTGGAAACTGAGGCCTACAGAAAGGAAGGAACTGTCACAAGATCATAGTGACAGAAGATTTGGTCCCTGCCTTCATGAATCTAACAACATAATTTAGGAAGACCAGCTGTAGTGGATTGAATTATATTCCCCCAAAACTCACTGAAGCTTGATTTGTATCCCTCAAGTTTTACATATTAGAAACTTAGTCCCCACCGTGACCATTAAGAGGGTGGGAAACCCTATTATGGTAATTGAAAGGTGGAGCCTTTAAAAGGTGATTGGATTGTAGGACCATGCAGTAGTGAATGGATTAAAAATGGTCATCAGGGGTGTGGTTCTGAGGACTTTAAAAGAAGAGGAAAGTCTATCTTTCTTACTCTCTCTGTTCTCTCTGCCTCCACCATCTTGCAATGTGAGACCCCTGGGTCACTGTTGCCACCACCAGATGGACTTTGGACTTCCCAGCTTCAGAAACTGTAAGCAATAAATTTCATTTTCTTCACAAATCACCCAGTTCCAGGTATTTTGTTATAAGCAACAGAAATGGACTAATACACCAGCCATATCCACAAGGCAAAAGACAATACTGGCAAACTTATGGAGTGCTCAGAAGATCCTTGAAAAGACCAGCATCCCTTATTATGATTACCATGATGACCCTGAAAGACAGGTCTTTTTATTTTTGCTCATAATTTTTTCTGATGGAGAAACAAGAGGTTCAATGAGATAAAATAATGGCAGGTGGTCTCATTCCAAATCCAGTCTTCTCTAGAGGAAACATTCAATCAAATGGAAATGACCATGGTACAAAGAGCTGCAAGTATAAGTTGGAGGTTCTGGGTAGCAGGAAGTTACCTGAGCTTTACAGGGAGGGAGGGGTTACTTAAAGAAGGCATCTTAGTCAAGGATAGTTTTTGAACCAGGTCTTGAAAGAAGTTTTAAGTTGGCTAAAAGGAGTCATAGAATTTAGGGTCTTTGCTATAATGAATCCTAAAAGAGTGACACTAGGGTATTGAAAACATGATTGTAATGTTTCTGCGGGAAAATTAATGGTCTAATCCTGCAGAGGATGCATATTGGTGATTCTGACTTATGTGCACACCACAGAACTTCCATAATCAGCTTTTCCTCTTAGTGCAGCTCAGGGTGAAGTCTCAGGGCTGAAAATAGTCCACTCCAAAATCTTTTGATTGCAAAGTGTTTCAAGAGGGAAGACGTGGGTAACAGACTAATAGAACTGAGGAACAGCTTGTGTTTGTTTTCCCACAAAGACTCTTTCACCCCAAACTTCTCAACAACCAATGCAATAGCCTGCCTGGGGCTCCAGCTCCACCACCCTTTCCTATCAGTTTATCCCAACGGCATTTGTTGAAGGCCTACTAGATGCCAGCTGCAGTCATTATAAACATGATCTAGTCTATTTCCTACCTAAACCTGTGAGGAAGGCTTAGACCAAAAAATCCTGAACATAAGCTAAGGATTAAAAGCAACAGAAGATTATCAGCCAGCATTTCTTGGGTGCCTAATATGTGTTTTTCCGTAGAATCAAGTGACTTCATTCTCATAAAATGTCACATTCATTAAGTAGATGTTATTAACTGCCAGTCTATGCCTATTATCATCTATGGTCAGCTTACAATTGATAGCTATGGGTTTAAACCAGATCTATTTGTTCTGCTATCACATGCTGCCTCTACTAGGATTCTAATCTTGGAGGAGTAAGGATGAAAGTCCATGGGCAATAATTAGGTTCACCATGTGCTAATTACAATAGAAGGTAACAGGTGCTGTAACAAAGCTGCCTACAAAGTTCTGTGGATGCTCAGAGGAGGGAGAAATGCTCTGCTGCAAACTTTGCCGGAGGATCCTTGCAAATGCTGTTTCCTAGGACCACAAACATCCTCTCAAACAGCCCTTTCCTGACCTCAGCATCCACGTTGGTTGTATGTTTTTCTCTATTGTTGGCCCTGTTCGCTTTTATTTTTATAGCACTCTTTGCAACGTGTACTTGGTAATTAATTTACCTGTTTACTGTCTTTCTGGGTTAGTAGCATGAAAACTCCATGGGGACAGGAATGTATCTGTCCTAGTCACTATCGTATCTTCAGAGCTGGCACAAGTAGATGCTTGATAATTGTTGAATCAAGGAACAAATAAATAAACAAATGACTTTTACGACTTAGTCTGTAGAACAACACTTTTCAAAGTGAATAAACAGAAACCTCCAAGATCAAAGGGCAGAATAAGAGGGGACAGAGAGAGAGTCAACCCCAACTGTTCTGGAACTAAACCCAATCACTAAATCAAACTACACCGACTTGAATTTACAGATTCTAGAGACTGTGGATTCACAGATGACTAACAGGAAGCCCAGAGAAGGGAAAGGGCAAGGGGACAAGTAGGTACATTAAGAGGGGCTGAGACTTCTCCCACACACACACTTAATGACTTCCCGTCTGTGAATGAGTCAGATGCCATAAGGCAGAGATGAATGAACACGGACAATAACAATAATCATAAGAACAAGTGAAATTATTATGTGCTTAAAACTCTATCTGTGTAACAAAGGAGAAAACTTTGCTCACCAAGGTTCTGGAGATGTAAGAACACTGCACTCCTTTGGAATAAATCTTTGAAGGCAAGGACTGCTCTAGAAACAAAATTTACCTGCTACACTGCTGAGAAGGGGCAGAGCAGGGAGGGTGAGGGGAAGGTGCCAAGTTGGTAGTGGAAGCCCAAGTTCTGTGATGTGATCCTTGCCCTTGACTTCAGAGCAAGCACGGTGCACGTGTATTTCTCATGGAGTCCTGTGAAAAAGAAAACTTGACATGAAACCAGGATCTCAGGAATCATGGGAAGTCAGAGGAAAGGAGACATTATTAATCTCATTTGGCAGGTGAGAAAATTGAGGTGTTGAGTGATTATCTAACTCATCTGTGGTGACCATGGAGTAAATATGAGGCTAAGCCTTGATCTTAGACCTGACCAAATAATAACCACTCCATTAACAAAAAATAATAAAAAAGCCCATTTCTGTGTTTTCTTTTCCATCAAATCTAGCCTCATAATTCTTCCCTCCTCTCATTCCCAAGGCACATCTTTTTTGTTGTTTTTACTTTGTATTTTTTTATTTTTTATGGCTCTCATCACATCCTGCCTCCCATCACGAATATTTATTCACAGTCTGTATCCCATAATGAGCCATGTTCTTTCTGAGGACTAGAGCTATGTTTGATTCATCTATATATGCCTACAGAAGAAAAAAAAAAGAAAAAGGAAAACCAAATACATGTGAACTGAATTAAAGTAATTCTACATTGGTTTATCTCTTAAATTATGGAATGAAAGCCTTTGTTCTCATATAAAAGAATCAAGGGTGTAGGCAGTTATTTTTCATGGGGGTGTGATTTATGGGAGACCCCACTGATGCTTTTGAAATAAGCCCTATTTTGCCTTTGCCTGTGGCTGTCCCTGATGGAAAAGCCAAGAGGGTGACAATCACAAGAGCAAGCTTTGGGCTTTGAAAACTAAGACCTAAGAGGGGTAAAAAATCAAAGAGACAAAAGCAAATATTAGTTAGGAATTTGACAACAAAAATTTAAATTAAGAAATTAAATGGGAGAAAAGAAATTACATGGCGTAGGAGTTCCTACCCATAGATTCCAGAGCTGTAAAATGACATCTCTCGTTCCTGTTCCTCTGCAAACAATTCCTAGTGTAAATGTATTTTTGGCACAAATGGCTGTGTCCTAAGATTCTTGATTATAATTATAATAATGGGTTTCTGAAAGCCTGCAAGTGGTTCTGGGAATGATAATAAGGGCTGAGAAAAGACATGTTGTTTATGTGGTGAGTGTTTGTGGAATATTAAATGAGGGTGGAAAGAAAATCTCATGTTGTACTTTCCATAAACTCCAAAATATACAATTACACCCAAGCGACCCATCGGGGCCTCGCTCCGCTCCAGGCACACACCATCCATTCCCTTACCCCACAAGTCTGGGGCTGCGGCGGAGTTGGGAGAGCCAGTGTTCTTTCATGTTTTCCCTTGTAGAGTTTCTCACCTCCTATAACAACTCTTAGCTTTTTCATCACAGAGGGAAACACCTGAGCTTCAAGTCTAAGAGAGACTTGTCCTAGTCCCAGCTACTTCCCCCACCTACAGTTCGCTCTTGGCAGGTCAATCAGGACCCCTGAGTCACTTTCCTTTCTAAAATCCCATAACCCTCATGTGGATCCTTTACATGACAACCAAACTGCCCACTCTTACTTTGTAAGTTCCAGAACACAGAACCTATTTGGTCCATTGGTTTGGTTTGGCTTGGTTTTTAATGGTGATAAAACACTCATCACATAAAATTAAGTATTTTAATCATCTTAAAGTGTGCAAGTCAGTAGCAGTTTCTACATTCACAATATTGTGCAACCATCACCCCTATCTAGTTCCAAAACTTTTTCATCATCCCAAAGGAAACACGTCACCATTAGGCAGTCTTTTCTTATCCCACCTTTCTCCAGGCCCTGGAAGATTCATTGTTTTTTGTTTGTTTGTTTTTACACACAAATGTTCATAGCAGCTTTATTTGTAATAGCCCCAAACTGCAAACAATACAAATGTCTATGAACATGTGAATATAATGTATATGCTACATTCATACAAAAGAACACTCCTCAGCAACAAAAAGAAATGGATTATTGAAATATGCAACATGAATGAATCTCAAAATAATTATGCTGAGTGAAAGAAGCCAGACCTCCCCTCCACCCCAAAATAAAAGTGTATACTGTACGATTCCATTATAGAAAGTTCTAAAAAGTTCAGACTAATCTAACTGCTACAGAGTCTACTTCTGTCTTGCAAAGAGTAGGTCCTGATTAATGTTTATTAAACCCAATAATTTTCCATTTAATTAATATCTATTCTGCCTACTTCAATGGTTATTATACACTAGGATGAATATTGTAAAATTATCTTATAGAATAACAGTGAGGACCACAATAATAACTACTGTCATTTATTGAGTATTTATTGTGTGTCAGCACTATGCTGCTTGTCAGTGCACTACCCCCATGAGATCCTCTAATAACTCTTTGAGGGAGGCATCATTATCCCCATTTGACAGGTGGAGAAACTGAGGTACACAGATCTTAAGGATTAAAACCCAAATTTGTCTGACTCCCAAGCTGAATGTAAAGAGTAAAAGCAGTAGTAAGATTGTTTTAATTTGGGCCGGCCCCGTGGCGCACTCGGGAGAGTGCGGCGCTGGGAGCTCAGTGAAGCTCCCGCTGTGGGTTCGGATCCTATGTAGGGATGGCCGGTGCGCTCACTGGCTGAGCACGGTGTGGGCAACACCACACCAAGGGTTGCAATCCCCTTACCGGTCATGAAAAAAGACAAAAAAAAAAAAAAAGATTGTTTTAATTTGGGCCGGCCCTGTGGCGCACTCGGGAGAGTGCGGCGCTGGGAGCGCAGTGAAGCTCCCGCTGTGGGTTCGGATCCTATGTAGGGATGGCCGGTGCGCTCACTGGCTGAGCACGGTGTGGGCAACCCCACCCCAAGGGTTGCAATCCCCTTACCGGTCATGAAAAAAGACAAAAAAAAAAAAAAAAAAAGATTGTTTTAATTTATACAATGATCTGAGGGGGTTTTAGGTAAGTCTTCTTAACTTTCCCTTTCTGTGACTCCCAGAACACCCCTGTCCCTCTATGCTGATCATGTTGCCTTTGCCTAAGAAACACGACTTGACAAGGGATTCCTTCTCTTAGGAGAAGTTCCCACTAACTTTCTGAAAATGTGCATCTATTCAGCCCCTACTCGGGCCTGTGCCTTCATGCACATTTTCTCACCCAGCCCTCTAAGGTGACTGACATCTTCCTCCCGTGAGGACTGAGTCTGAGAAATTGATGCCAAGCACAGATGGATGGAGATGAACATGTGAGCTTTATTACTGGTAAAGCTGAATTTGGCAATGCAACTCAGACCTACAGCCAAAATGGGCCTTTCATTACTTCTCTGCAAGCCTGCACCTGGAGAAAGTCAAAGAAAAGAACTGGTTTAGGAAGAGTTGACACTTAGCCAGCAGTCTGTGCAGAGGCAATGACCCTGACTCTATTCAAGGGAGAGGCCAAGGGAGGCTCACTTACTCCTCAGCATAACGGAACACCATGGGTCATGGCACTGAGACACTGCATCACTTATTACACTGCACTTGAGCTCTGTAACAATTAGGGTGGGTGAGTTTGACTACCCCAATTCTACAGATAAGAAAACCAAGATTCACAGGAGTCAAGTGACTTGCCAAGATTACTCAGCTGGAGAGAGACTGGAACCCATGTGCCTCTCAGCCAACTGCATCATTTCTCACCTAGCAGTCAATGGATGGTTCTGAGTCACTGAAAACTTGGTGGTCTCACATGGGACTCTTGAACTCATTCTGGGGACACTCGGGTGCTTTGCCTCTGGGAACCTCATTCTGATTGGGGGAGGTACTAGAGAGAAACCCTCTGAAGACATGACCTTGGATCTCGGGGCACCTCATGCCTATGGGTACTGCCAGTCACCCTCAACTCCGTTGTCATCCAAGCCCAGCTCCCTGGAGGCATTGTTCTGTTATTCAGCAACCTGATCTCTCACACCATTTCTGTCCACTAACAGCTCAAAGCTGCAAATGTGCATTAGCTTTACATTCTGAAATCAGCTCCAACTCAATACCATTACATGATTAAAGAGCAACCATTTATGATTCATAACCAAGCCATACTTTCCCACATATGCTCTATGTTAAATGATATGGAGGAATAAATGCACATCAGTAGATTATAACACCACTTACTAAGCACTTAATAGTTGCACACACCATGCTAAGGACTTTCCATTCAATATCTCATTTAATCTTATTTTAGTCAGTGTCACCATCCCCAGATGACTGTAGGTTTCCTAATGGCAAGATCGGAGGCTGGCCCTGCATAGAACCTGGCACCTCATAAACACTCAGAATTTATTCCAGAGCTACTGACATTTGGTAAACACCTACTGTGTCCCAGGTACTTTTAACCACTTCCCTGGCAGCACCACAGTCCTTGAGATGGCTGTTACTATTTTGGTTTTCCTGAATAGGAAACCAGGCTCTGAGATGTTTAATAATTTTCCCAGGTTTCCCCAGCTAGTAAGTGAAAAGCCAAGAACTACCCACATTCTTGGGCTCTGAAAGCAGAGCCGTTTCCACTACGCCATGAATGAATAAAAAGAGTGGAGAGTCTAGTTTGCAACCTCAAAGTGCTTCCCTCTAGTTAATAAATCAGACTAATATTCCAGGAGAGAATAATTGAGTCTATAGTGATAAGCAAAAATCACTGCTACCGGGGGTCACAGGAAGGTAAGCATGCCTGGAGCAGGTGGAAAAAGATTTTATGGAGAAAATAGTGAATTGACTCCAGTCTCAAAGGCCTGGTAGGATTTAAATGGCAAACTGGACAAGGGAGAGACTGAATGAGCAAAGATGCAGAGGCAAGAACAATAAGGCATGGACAAAAGTGATAAATGCAGCCTACCAGAGGACAAGTTTGGGGTGTCAGGGATAGGATTGTAGAGAGCCCTGGCTGCTAGTGGACAGAAAGGTGATGCTGCAGATTCCTGAGCTACAGAAAGTCATGATGGGAAGCATGTTTAAAAAGATGAATCCGTATCCAGGAAGCAGAAGGAAGAACTCCAGCACCTGCACTGGGCTTGACATATACTGAGCACTTAATAAGTGAGTGAGCGAATGGATGAATAAATAGGCAAATAAATGAATGAAGGGAACAACAGAAGTTGGGCTACCATTGGCTACTATGAGCTCTGAGACCTGAGCTGAGTGACATTAGGAAAGATTTGGCCAGACCTCAAAGTACACTGGAAGAAGTGGGTAATAAAAATAAGACATTACCAAGGCATTCTTCCTTTCTCTTCGACCTTTTTGCTACTTCCCCCAGCCCAGGGAATCTGCAAGTTTCAGGTTTCCCAGCAGGAAATAAAAACCGGGGCAAGAGGCATGAAGAACGTCTCTCATAAAGCAACGTGTTGATTAACAAAGAGGCAGCACGCCAGTGACACGCATTGGTGTTACTTTCTTGCCAGAGATAGAAATCACGCAGGATGTCTAGGTGTGTATTCCAGAAGGGTGTTATGGAACAATAACCCCACTGGGAGAGACTGAAATAAGATGTGAGAGATGCAAGGCTCATAACAGTGTTAGCAGCAGCCCTTTGATGAGTGCTCTGCCTGTTGACTCACTTATATTAAGAATCACACTTAACATAACCTTACAGAGCAGAGCTGAAGTTTTCTCTCTTCTGCATTTGGCTTTTTAGTGGTGCAAAAATTTGATAATTCAGCAACTATTAGGTACACAAAACCTGATACTAGTTTTCCTAGTGAATGTTGATCTGCTTTTACCATATAAGCCTCTAACTCACAGACTAAACAAAATAATGCTCAAAAGAACCTAGCGCATATCAGACAGTCCAAACTGTAGGTCTGTTCAGACTAGTTTCTCTTGCCCTACCATGCAGACCAACTCTTGCTCTTCTCAGCTCCTACTCCCATCTGTGGAACTGAGATATTGCTCATGAAGCCTAGTCTGAGATTGGGAGGCTGCCATCTGCTAACCAGCTCCCCTGATGCTGCCTACCTATATTTGTCTATCTAAACATCCATTCTTTCTTTCTTCTCACCACGCATCATCCTTCCATCCTCCCATCCTCCAGTCTTTCCCGTGCATTTGTATAAAGTGTATTGCAGGTATCATTCACTGTGCTAGGACTAGTGATGTGGAAGTTACCAATACAGGCAGGGCACATGGCTGCTCTATGTGAGACCTCCCTCATCCTTCCATCCTCCCATCCTCCAGTCTTTCCCGTGCATTTGTATAAAGTGTATTGCAGGTATCATTCACTGTGCTAGGACTAGTGATGTGGAAGTTACCAATACAGGCAGGGCACATGGCTGCTCTATGTGAGACCTCCCTCATCCCCTTTTTCCTTCTATTGCCTGTGTTCTTCCTCCAGTGATCTTTAGGCCCAGGAGCCTTATTGATGCCTGACTTTGTTTAAGACTACAATGATGGATTGGTAAGAATATGGATCACCTAGTAGTTGAGACTAATAGTTGCGACTTTGAACAAGTTTTTTCTCCATTCTAAGTCACATTCATATCCTTGTTAGATAGGGATAAAAACTTAAAAATATATTGGAGTTAGCAGGGGAAAGAAATGAGTGCCTGGTCCAGGGTAGTCACTCAATAATTGGTTACTATCCGTATCAACACCAGTAGCTGCTTCTTCTTAAACTCTCTGTGCTCACAAAATTTCAACAGCTGTTCCCTCCTCTTAGTATAATAATCTAAACCCTTACAATATCCTGCAAGGCCTTGCAGGATCCGATCCCCATTTGCTTCTCTAGCATCAGCTTGTCTCACACATCCCTTCATTCCTGCTGTCCTCTCATGTCAGCTGTCTTTCCTTCTTTTGCATCCCCTGTAGGGACATCAGTGCTGCTCACCAAATATTTCTGGTTCTCCTCCTTCATAGCCAATTTCTTGATGATATAAGTTCCATCAGTCTGCATTCTTAAATGGAAGTGACAGGAAACAGAGCTCTTATGCTAACTATGATGGATATGGAATATGGGTAAGAAACAAATCTTTCTATTATTATGGACTGAATGTTTATGTTTTCCCAAAATTCATATGTTGAAATCTTAACCCTTAATGTGATGCCATTAGAAGGTGGTGCCTTTGGGAGGAAATAGTGTCCTTATAAGAAGAGACAGTAGAGAGATGATTTTTCTCCAGGCTGGGTGAGGATACAATGAGAAGATGGTCATCCGCAAGCCAGAAAACGAGCCCTCACCAGACACAGGTTCTGCCTGAGCCTTGATCTTGGACTTCCCAGCCTCCGGAACTGTGAGAAATAAATGCTGTTTAAGCCATTGAATCTATTGTATTATTATAGCAGCCTGAACTAAGACAATTATGTTTGGCTTCTAATATTTGGGGATGCTTTGTTACCACAAAAAACTAGCTTCATCTGACAATATGCTGACCATCCTCCCTCTGACGAAAGGGTCTTCACTCCAGCTGGCCCCTCTGCCTGGAAGTCTCTTCCCTCTCTATTTAAATAACTCCTTCTGATCTCAAGACTCAAGTATTTCTTCTTCAGAGAAGTATTCCCTAACTATGTCATTCTCCCCTATCAGAGGCTCTCATCCTAACAAGTATCTCTCCTTCATAGCTCTTCTCAAAGTGGCAATTTCATCTTTATTTATTTGATGGTTTTATTAATTTCCATCTCTCTCATCAAATTGTAAATTCCATGGGAGTACAGTTCAGATCTGTTATAGTTCATCATCTAATCCTCAGTACATGCAATGGTCCAGCACATTGTGGGCCCTAAGTGAATATTTGTTGACTGAAAGAATGAAATAAAGGAAGGAAAGAAGGGCAAATGCCTGGAACAAATGCTCTTTGTCCTTAGTTTCTAAGTCTGCCCCATCCTGCTGCAGTGAAGTTAGCTGTCACATGATGTATTGATGCAGGAGGAATCAGGATGCTTTATGACCTTGTTTATGTCATTTGTCCTTGACAACAATGCAGAAAAGTTGATAGAGCTCAGGCTATGATCAGACCCTACAACCTACCCCTGGAGGTATAACAATCAGCCCCTCTCACCTTGTGCCTGGGAGGAGCCACAACAGAATCCCAGCAGCTACATCTCTCCCACCTGAGTCTGTCAAGGCCCAGGGAGCCTCAGTATCCCCAGTCTGGGACCTGGGAGCAGAGACCTCTCCACCCCCGGATGCTGCAGCCAGTGCATTGATGGTATTGTTTCCCTTTGTTAACACAATTGCCTTCACCTCTACATAAATCAGATTTACAGAACACAGTGCATTTTGAAAGCCTGGGGACACCTCTGAGGCCTTGCAGTTCAATGGAGCTCATTATGGAAATCAGCTAAACACGGAGGAGCAAGATAAGTATGAACTGTTTACCAACCCCTTCCACAAGAGACACACAGACCACGCTAATGGGAGCTCATTTGAGGCCTTGCAGTTCAATGGAGCTCATTATGGAAATCAGCTAAACACGGAGGAGCAAGATAAGTGTGAACTGTTTACCAACCCCTTCCACAAGAGACACACAGACCACGCTAATGGGAGCTCATTTGTGGCCTGCCTCCACCACTCAACCTTCTCTATCTGCTACTCTGACTAATCTGCAGGGAGAGAAGTTTATGTCTGCATGAAAGAGCTCTCCAAGGGGCTCGAGGTGATTGGTGAAGGGAGACAGGAACAGGTGGCGGGCAGACAAGCCCTGGGCCTTAGAGCCAGCCAGGCCCAGCTCACCCACCCACCAGAGAAAAAGAGAAGAAGCACCTTCCTGGGGCAGTAGATTCTAGGCCAGCCAGCTTTTTAAAGACCAACAGAGATAACAATGAAATTCAAACTGATAGCCCACCTGGAAGAGAGCACCTTACAGTTTACACAGCATTTTCACTCTCGTTAGCTTGTTTGAGCCTCACAGTATTTGACCAGGTAAGCGTATTGCTACCACCCCCATTTACCAGCTGAGTAGACAGGCTCAGGGAGCAAAGCCGCCTGCTCAGATTGTTACTGGGAAATTTTATTTTCCTCTGTCCAAATGCAATGAATTTCCACTTCACCTAAGCTCCTTAGGTGGGGGTCATTCAAATTCCATTAAGGGGGTCCGAGGTATCCTTGAACTTCTTGAACTTGCATGCAAATTCTGTATGTGTTCATGCAGGGACACTTCTGTCCTAAGGCAACAAACTCAACATCTTTACAACTCTCAGGTTAAAAACCACTAGGGCTACTGGATTTTTGGAGGGTATAGGGTATCTACCTGGTGCTCCAGGGAGGTTCTTAGGCTAGATATTTTTGTCCATTCAACCATTTTCCTCAAGAAAGAAAGGTTTAAGCTGAGTGTGATTTTGTCTCCAAACTCCACGTCTACCCATTCCTGG
>NW_007730396.1:71248-77699 GCF_000696425.1 Galeopterus variegatus
GGTGTTATAACACCTCACTCTCCCAAGTGAGCTAGCTGGCCAGCCTCAGTCCCCTCATTTTAAAGCACAGTGTAGGGATTAAAGAACATGGAAGCCTTAGGATAAGAAAGACACAGGTTTGAATCCTGCCTCTCCTATGAAACCTTGAAGGAAGTTATTCAACTTCTCCGAGCCTTTGTTTTCTTACCTGTAGAGCAGGAACCATACCTATATCCATGGTTGTGCCAATCAGATCATATGAATTCTAGACCATGAAAGTAATCCAGACAATGAAATAATGAAAATATGAAAATAATCAATATTTCCATTGTTCTACTTGAATTTGGATATAAAATCTTATATCATATAAAATCCTGACGCTCCCACTTACTTGACATGGGACCTGGGACTACCTCTCTAAGCTTCAATGTTGGTGCTTATAAATGAGAATAATAACACCTACCAGATAAAATTGTTGTGAGGGTGAAGTATGGTCAAAACCCATGTGCCCGGCATGTAGTCAGTGTTCAAGTGTTCAATAAATATCAAAGTAAAAATAATAAATATTATTAAAGGTGAAGAAATTGAAGCCAAAAGAATGACCTGCCCCAAAGCACACAACACATTGGCAGCAGAGCTGAAACTCAAATGCAGGTTCCTGTGCTGAGTATAGTGTACTTAGGCCCCACAGAGCTACCTCCCTCTGTACCCCAGAAGGTAGACCCAGGCATTAGAAGATTTGAGCTGTAAGAAAACTAGAGCCCAACTCTTGAGTTTGGTGGCACCAAGTGACGCCAGTTAACCTCAGCTCCAGACTCAGCTATCTTGTCCCTTCTCCCATCAGCTGGGCTGCCCAATCATGCTGGGTATGAAATTCCCAACCTGGAGTAAGTTATCTGACCATGGCTGGTGCAGGGAGGCTGGCTGCATGGCCATGTCTGCCTATGCAAGTGGGCTGTGTGTCTGACCCAAGGCTGGTTATAAACTGCCCCTTACCAGGGCCTTTACAGCAGACTCCTGCATTTCCCAGAATAATCTGGCTCATTATGATGCCGGGAGACTTTTCAAGCCAGCTCATTTTTCTTCCCTTTGTCTCAAATTCCAATACCCTGCCCTTTTCACAAGATTTCCAAGAGAGCAGTTCACAGTGCCCATTTTGTAGGAAAAGAGGGGGGTGGAAATGTCCCCAGAGGGTGAGCAGTATCTCAGCCTTGGTTTAAAAAAAAAAAAGAAAAAAAAAATAGATGAAGGAAAGAGGAAAGAGCTTTGTCTGCTAAATCTCCACATTTTGGAATCAAATGTTATTTAAAATTCAGGACAAATTCTCGGCTCTCTTGCTGACAAATTCCACACAAGCACAGAGGAGAGGCAAGAGGGGGGCGTCTCAGCATTCTCCGATAAATGGCGATCAAGTGAATACCTACTATGTACTGACTTGCTCCTGCACTCGGTTCCACAGATACCACCTGTGTTAGTCCATTTTTGGTGCTTATAACAAAATACTTGAAACTGGGTGATATATAAAGAAAATGAAATTTATTGCTTACAGTTTCTGAGGCTGGGAAGTCCAAAGTCTTCCAATAGTGACCCAGGGGTCTCACATTGCAAGATGGTGGAAGCAGAGAGAGAGAAAGACAGACTCTCTTCTTCTTTTAAAGCCCTCAGAACCACGCCCTTGACCACCATTTTTAATCCATTCACTACTGCACGGTCCTACAATCCAATCACCTCTTCAAGACTCCGCCTTTCAATTACCACAGTAGGATTTCCCACCCTCTTAACAGTCACAGTGGGGGCTAAGTTTCTAATACATAAAACTTGGGGAGCACAATTCAAGTTCCAGTGAGTTTTGGGACATAATTCAATCCATTATATCATGCAAGCCAAACAGATACCATCCCTTCCCTGAAGCTTAAAGTCTAGCTCAGGAGACTGACATGACCAAATAACCACACACGTGCATCATTATAACCTGGGCACCTGCTCCAGAGGGAAAGTATGTGATACTACAGAAGAATGCAACTAGGACCTTACAGTTAGGGGTCAGAGAAGACACCCTTCTCTCCTCCCAGGAGGTGACATTAGCTCTGGGACCTGAAGGTTGATGAATAGGGGCCAACCAGGTGAGGATAGGAGAAAAGCCTTCCAAGAAGAAGGAGCAGCATGAGCAAAGTCCCTGGGGCCAGAGGGAGCACCAATATTTGAAGAGCTGGAAGGACACCAGTATTCCTGGATCTCAGAGAGCAAGGAGGAAGGTGGCATAGAGTGGAGGGTGGGGGCCAAGCCTGGTGATGCAGGCAAGGGAGATCATGCAGGGTCCTGCAACCACTGTATGTTCATTGTCTTATTCTTATCACAAGAGGGAACCATTGAGGGATTTTAAGCAAAGGAGTGACATGCAAGTTTTGTGGTTTGCAGAAGCTTCTCGGACCAGAGTAGAGAACAGGCTGGATCAACATAGGGGAAGAAATGGAGCCAGATAAAAGATGGCAGTTTGGGCTCCAGTGTGAGAGTGATGACCACAGAGAGAAGTGACAGGTTCTAGGAAATATCTTTGATGATGTCATCAGTAGGGCTGCAAAAAACAGGCACAAATTCTTCTCTTCCCTGTATCCACATGCATTGGCAGTTTCCACACTGATGCTGGGCTTGGCCGTGACACTGTCTCTGGCCAACAAGACAATAGCAAACATGATGTAAACCAATACTTGAACAGTGTTTGCACATTGGGGCTTGCTCTTTCTTGCTGCATTTGGGACACTGTGATCACTACGTGAAGAAGCCAAAGCTAGCTTGCTGGAGGATGAAAGCCATGCAGTGCCCTGACTCTCCAGCCAATATCCCACGAATTGCCAGGCATGAGTGATGCCATCCCAGGTCATCCAGCTTCCAGCCAACCAACCAGCTGACCAGAGATGCCTAAGCAAGCCCAGTTGAGGTCCTAGCCCAGAACTGCCCAGCCAACCCATAGAATTATGGGCTAAAGAAATGAGTGTCATTTTAAGCCATTAAATTTGGGGAGTAGTTTGGCTAACTGATATATGCCTGTTTACGCCAATTTTCTCTCAACAGATCATAAGCTTGGTGCAGGTTAGGACCTTACATGTCTTGTTTACCACTACTGTATTCCCAGTGCCTGTAACAGTGCCAGGCAACTAGTAGCCACTCAATGAAAATACGCTCATTAAACATGAAGACAAAGAGAAAAAAAGGCACATTCCCTATCATGAAAGTGTTCACTATCTAGCAGATGAGATGGACGTGGATAATAACAACAGCTTCTCCTGCTTATGTGGACTTATGGTGTTCAGGCACTTTATATAGAGTGTTTCCCTTATTCCTCACAACAACCATAGGAGAACAGCACAATTAGTGTCCCTTTGTATGAAGGAGAAAACTGAGGCATAGAGAAGTTATGAGATTTGCCCAAGGGGACAGAGCCAAACTCAAATGCAGCTTAACCTCTTGGCTGTACCTGTGATATTGGCACAACAGAGTTGTGCAAAGGACATATTCTTTCTGCCTTCAGTGGGAGAGCAAGAGCATAATGTGTCAGAAAAGGTTTTGCATATAAGTCGATTCTAGAAGGAATAACAAGTATTCCCCACATGAACAGAACCAAGAACAGCCTTCCAGGCTGACAGAACGGCATGAACAAAGGTTGTGGTGTGCACATGCATGGTCTGTCTGGGAATGGAAGCAGCAAGAGAGCCCATAGGGAAGAGGGCAGGGGAGGAGTGGTGAGGCCAGCATGGGTGAGCTAACAGGAGCCAGTGGAGACTGCAAGGAGAGGCCATGCCACCTCCCGGGCCCTCTCTGCCACTCATCCCCACAGAAGCCGGCTCTCAGCTGGTCCCGACAGAAGAGCATCACCCTAGATGGAGTTAAGACCTGGATCCTGATCCTAGCTTTGATTCTTTGCTGTATGGTTTTGAGAAGTTACACCACTTTCTCACTCTGGACCTCAGTTTTCCCCTCTATAAAAATTAAATGTAGGGTAAGAGCAAAGGAATTTCTATATATTCAGTACCAGTCATATACTAGGAGGTAGTTACCTCACAGATTTAGTGTGAGGATCAAGTAGGTTAATGTACATAAATGTACATAACGAATAGGTTAATCACATAAAGTGATTAGCATAGTACCTGGTGCATGGTAAGCTCTCAATATGCACTGGTCGTGACAATGGCTAGTGTCATTTCCATTGATTGCCAGAGTAACTCTGTGTGTGATAGTCAGAATCAGCAGGTCTGGAGGCACACTGCCTGAATTTAAATCCCAGCTCTGCCACTTTCTAGCTGTGTGGCTTTAAGCAAGTAATTTAACCACTCCAGGCCTCAATATCCTTGTTTCTAAACTGGGGATACTAATGGTGTCTATTTCACTGGGCCATTGTAAGGGTTAAAAGATATAGTGCCTATAAAATGTTTAACTCCTACAACCAGGCACCTACTATGCATCTAATAAATGTCAGCTATTACTAGTCACCTCATGTTGCATATAACACAATTGAGACTCAGACTGATGATGATACTTGCTCCAAGTAACACATCTAATAAGCGGTAAGTCTGGGATTTAACCTGGGGAAATTCAAGTTCCCTATACTGTGCTCCTAACTGGTGCTCCAGCTGCCTCTGAAGTGTCTTCCAATAGCTAGAATCATGCTAGGAGCGTTATCGCTTCTGACCAAAGTCATTATAAAACCCTAGAATAAAGAATGGCTTTTCAGGGAAAACTTTTAAATCCCTGGAGAGGTTGGAATTAATGTATGTTCCTGATATACAAGCATACCACATTTCCAACTTGGTTTTATGAGAGGAAGCTCTAAACTTCTATGATTTGAAGGTGGTAAATGGTAACGACAGGTATTAAACTTTGTGGGGGCGTGACTGCCTCAGATCCTCTCTGGAATGAGGCAAGGTGTAAATAAATGAATACCTAAGGAAGGGTACCTGGGAAAGGGGGGACTCTTCCCTGGGAGGGAGAGCACTGGTTCCCATCCCAGATCCCTCACCAACCCACGGTGTGACTCGAGCAAGACATTTACCCCTCTCTGTGACCACATTTCCTGATCAATCCGGTGACCCATAATTTATGACCTAAACTGGGACACTTTTGAGAGTGAAAAGAGACACTATCGATCATTACATCAGGACCACAGATGTAAACTTTGTTCTGGGAACCTGAAACATGGACATTTTACCTGCCAGCAAAATGCTGAGATTGCACCATCACTTTCTAAGAGCCTTTCCAATTCTTGACATTTAATGACAAAATCTGTTGCTAGGACCCCACAGAAGAACACATGCAAGGAAAAGCAGTGGGTCAAGGAGAACCCTGGGCTGCATCTGTGTGGGGTGGGGGAACCATAACAGACAAACAGAAACAATAAAAACAAAGGAAGAAATATTACATGGTAGCTCCATGTTGCTTCGTGAGCTGACTATTGAGCACACCCAGCCTTTTCTCCCCATCCAACAGGCAAACAACACAGAACAAAAAGTGAAATGCATTTGTGCCAGACAGGAGTTCACCACTTTGCTCTCTCACCATCCCAGGTCTGGAGTGTCCACATCATCTCTGATGCCCTGTATCTATCTTCCAGACTTTTCTTGGCCCACTGGTCTACTAGACATGACCTGGATTATGATCTTGAGCTACCAAAATTGGCAGTCAACACAGGCCAAGTTGATGAGATAATGGCTCAGGTGTCTGCTTGGCTTACTATCTGGTTGTAGGAAAATCCTGGAAAGAACTATTTTCAAACATACCTACCATCTGTTTGACTTGAATGTGAGCTGCTTCCTGAGATGTCAGTGGTTCTACCTGGTGACTCTAATTATCAGGACAGTCTGGATGTTGGTCACCTTGGAGATCTCTTCTCAGGGGTATTTCTCCTCCTTGACTATGGTACAAGAAGCCCCTTGTACTTGGCATTAACTCTGAAGAATAAGGATCTCTCAACCAGAAACACTTCATCTCTTGCTATGCTTCTCTGCAGTTTGATGTTGGTCACCTTGGAGATCTCTTCTCAGGGGTATTTCTCCTCCTTGACTATGGTACAAGAAGCCCCTTGTACTTGGCATTAACTCAGAAGAATAAGGATCTCTCAACCAGAAACACTTCATCTCTTGCTATGCTTCTCTGCAGTTTGATGGAATCATTCTTTAATGTAGCTGCATTTCTACCCCACATCAGAGATGATTGAAGGCAGGAGAAAACATTCCTGTGAGAAATGAGGGGTTTTAGTCAAGCAAACAGAAATATGAAGGGTGATTTGATTAGAGTAGCAGCTTGGTCTAGCAAATAGAGCAATGAATTTCAAGTCAGGGCCCCAGACTCCGTGAGACGCTGCATAAGGTACCAGACCTCTCTGCATCTCTCCCTCCTAATCCATCTCACTAGACTTCTGGGTGGCTCAATAGGATAATGGGCATGAAGTGCTCAGAAACTCCAACGTGCTGGTTCATAT
>NW_007730396.1:77927-81714 GCF_000696425.1 Galeopterus variegatus
GAAGAATAAGGATCTCTCAACCAGAAACACTTCATCTCTTGCTATGCTTCTCTGCAGTTTGATGGAATCATTCTTTAATGTAGCTGCATTTCTACCCCACATCAGAGATGATTGAAGGCAGGAGAAAACATTCCTGTGAGAAATGAGGGGTTTTAGTCAAGCAAACAGAAATATGAAGGGTGATTTGATTAGAGTAGCAGCTTGGTCTAGCAAATAGAGCAATGAATTTCAAGTCAGGGCCCCAGACTCCATGAGACGCTGCATAAGGTACCAGACCTCTCTGCATCTCTCCCTCCTAATCCATCTCACTAGACTTCTGGGTGGCTCAATAGGATAATGGGCATGAAGTGCTCAGAAACTCCAACGTGCTGGTTCATATGTAAATGATGAGTATCTTTTAGGATGTGAAGTGTTTTTAAAGAGAAGGTTGCCACCGATCAATTATTCTCTTTGCTCATACAAGACTGACAAAGCTCCTAAATTCCACGTTCTGCATACATTGACAGTTTTAGATTGCATTTCTTTACAGTATGGAATAATCCTGCAGCAATTTTGCCTCCTTCAAAGGAGGGCTGGTTCCCTGGGGGTCAGGAGCTGGTGAAGGCTCAATGTGAACTGGGGACCCAGTGTGGAGGAGGTAAAATGCAGAAGGAAGAGTCAGGGTCTTACTGAGGTTCAGAGCATGTAGCTGCCATTCAGAAGCCCTTGTGACATGAATGAAAAAATATTGGGGGAGAGGTGGTGTCTGTTTTTTGCTTCTATTCACTTTCCTTAACTGAAAAGGGAGTGATGGTTAGCTCTTCTTCCTCGCTCCTGAGGGTAGAATGTGCACCCAGTTTGTCTCTATACATGGTTAATAAATATTTGATTAATAAATGCTTCATTAACTAGCAACCATTATAATCATATAAAGAATTTGTGAATATATCAGGCCCCTAAAGACATCCCCAGCCTCTTGTTGAGNGGGGGAGAGGTGGTGTCTGTTTTTTGCTTCTATTCACTTTCCTTAACTGAAAAGGGAGTGATGGTTAGCTCTTCTTCCTCGCTCCTGAGGGTAGAATGTGCACCCAGTTTGTCTCTATACATGGTTAATAAATATTTGATTAATAAATGCTTCATTAACTAGCAACCATTATAATCATATAAAGAATTTGTGAATATATCAGGCCCCTAAAGACATCCCCAGCCTCTTGTTGAGGTGAATCCTGACCCCGCCCTGCAGAGCCCTTATTATTTTCCTAAATCAACCACCAATCAACAGGAAGTGTGTAGAGGCTGCCTTCCCTTCTTCCATTTCCCCCCAGTGCCCAGATGGGTGCTGCAGCTGTCTGCACCTCTAGCACTGCAGGAAAAAAGACGTAAATTGTCTGTTTGGTGGCCACCTCTGGGGGAGGATGTCCTATGAAGCTATCATGAGTGGTGTCAGCTTGCAGAAGTTATGTTCTCCCCTCAGACAGGAGATTTATCCTGATTTCACCACTGCCTTTGATCAGCTCCTTTGCTCTTTCCTACCTTCAGGTTGTGTGTCTTTGGACAAGTCACATCACCTCTCTGAACCTAGCTACCTCTACAGTAAATTAGGGGTCATAATTCCTGTCCCGGAGGACTGCTGTGAGGAACAAGTGAAATAAAGCATGAGAGGTGCCTGGCACATTTTAAAGGCACAATATAAAGTATCTATTATTATTTTCATCAGCAGCTGATGAAAAAGAGGTTAGGGGATTAGGTAAGATAATGCATGTAAAGTACTTCACATAGTATCCGGCACCTAATGAGCACTCCCTGTAAGTGGTGGCTACTATTAGAGGAGATAAAGACATGCACATTACAAAAATAATAATAATGCCAAGTAGAAATGGATAAAGCAGAAGAATACAAGGAGTGTGGAGCTACTTCAAAGGAGAGACAGCAGCTCCCAGCTGTGGAAACAGGGTCAGTTTATTCAACTTCTCTGATGATAAGAATCACATGAGGAGCTTGTTAAATACAAGTTCATCAGCCAGAGCCCACATCCAATCTTTAGAGAAGGAGCCAGGGAAAGAGCTGGAGAAGCTCTATGTTTAACAAGCACCCCCAGGATTTGTATCATAAATGAAACTTGGAAAACACTGCAGTCAAAGCCATCAACGCTGGGACTTGTCCACTTGGGGACAACAGTAATAGTAACCTCCAGCTTTCTTTGAGAACCAAGCATTGCACTCACACCTCACATCAGTCATCATGAACGTCCTGAGACACGTATTACTAGACCCATTTTTTGGATGAGGAAACTGAGATTCAGGGAGTTGAAAGAACCTGTTCAAGCTCACAAACTGAAAAGTGCCAGAGCCAGGATTCAAATCCAATTCTGTCTAATCTCAAACCTGTGTGCTTTTCACTAGGCAACACTCTGGACATTCATATTTGTGATGAAAGGACATTCCAGTTGCAGAAACAGACTGAGCAAAGGCCTGGAGGGGGGAAAGCCGATGCTAAGAGAAATGGCAACAGTGGCACTGTAATGTGTAACTGGAGCACAGAGTAAGTGAAAGGCAGTCATGGGAGACGGGCAGGAAAGGTAGGTTGATGTGTGATGGTTGAGGCTCAGGTTAAGCTGCTGTAACAAAGAGACCTCCAAAATGCAGGGGTTTAAATAAGACAGCAGTTTGTTTCCCCCTCACATGAGTGATCCCCAGTGAGTGTCTCAAGACCTCGGGGGGTGGGGGTCAGAGCTGCTCTGGTGCACAAGACCACCAGTGACCTGAGTTGCTGAGTCAGATCTGCTGTCCTCAACATGGGACTTCCACCCCTGGTCCAAGGCAGCTGTCCCAGTGATTGCCATTTCTGAGCCAGAAGGAAATGGGGACATGGAGTCAAGAGCAGGCAGGTTTGCCTTTTAGGAAATGGCCTGAATCTTCTAGAAATGGGAAGGCATTCACCTTACCTCCACTCACCCTGTATTGGCTGAACCTGGTCACATTGCACACCTAGCTGCAAGGGAAGCTGGGAAATGTAGTGACTGGCTGGGCAGCTGTGTGCTCAACCAAGCTTGGCAGAAGGGATGGATGTATTATTACAAGGAAAGAGGGGAGAATGGACACTAGGGCTCTTTGTCACAGGGCCATATGGAGTTAAAAAATATCAGAAGCAAACAATTACATAGTATTTAGTCTATGCCAGGCACTTTCCAAGTGTTTTATCTATATTAACTCAGTTAATCCTCACAACCCAATTTGGATGCCAAGACTTTGTGCCTGCTCAAATAGTATATCCTTTAATTGACATACAATAAGTATTGAGTATTTCTGAACAGGAGGATTGGGTGGGTGGCACTTCATTACATCCTGCACATCAAGCCAAGGGCTATATAGCAGAAGAAATAATGAAGAGGACCCAGGCCTAGAACTTTTAAGCCCAGCCCTGGAGCTCCCTCACTCTGGGGCCTTCAGTCACAGACTTCTTTATCTCTTTGTAAAATGTGATAAATGTGGGGTGCTGGAATGGTTGGCGTCCTACGTGTTCCTCACTCTATAACTCTATGTCATTGCCAGACACCCTCCTGTGAGCCCAGAACTACAGAGAACACTAGAACAGAGAAGATAGGTCTGTAGAGAGACATAATGAATTCCTGCAGGACAGCCACCAAATAAGAAAAGTCTATCTCAACAAATCTGGTAGATGTCATTCTCTAATTCTCTATCTTTAAAGTGTCAGTGAACACTGCCACTGTCTTGGCAAGTACCAAATTTAGAAGTCATCCTTGATACTTTCCTTTCCTTCATCACCACCCCAGTGGTTTATTCCAACA
>NW_007730396.1:81938-83846 GCF_000696425.1 Galeopterus variegatus
TTAGAAGTCATCCTTGATACTTTCCTTTCCTTCATCACCACCCCAGTGGTTTATTCCAACACTGCCAATTTTATCTCCTAATTATATATTGAACCCACCCACTTCTTTCTAGCTCTGCCATTATGGCTCTAGGTGGAACCATCCATCTCTCACCTGGATGACCACAGCTACCTCCTAACTGATCTCCATGTTCCCTACTTGCCCTGCTGCAGCCCATCCTCAAAAGCAAAATAATTCCTGGTATAAAGCAAATATAAATGTGTCATTCCCCTGCTTGAAACCCTTCAAATGTGATCCATTGTTCTTAGGGAAAAGACCAGAAGGTCTTGCCAAGTCCTGCTTTGTGTAGCCCCCACCTACGTCTCCAGACTTTACTTCTCTGGCCTGATCCACACAACTTCTTACCTCCATCAAGGCTACAACCATCCTGGCCATTTGTGTAAATGAGCCATGCTCCCCCTCGCCTCATAAAGACTTTTACAGAGGGTGTTTTCTCTGCCTGAAATGATCCCCCACCCCTTCACCTACCCACCTTTGCGTCTAAGCACTCCTGCTGCTTCTTCAAGGAAACCTTCCCCAACCCCAACCCCAACCCCCAGTATACATCAGCCCTTCTTTATCTTAAATGCTACCAATTTATGTAGTTATTTGTTTGATTATATGATTAATGTCTGTTGAACACTAAACACTCTAAACTCCAAAACTAAAGGAATCTTGTTTATCTTATCCATCATTATCTTTCCTGGGAATGAAAGCTGAATGAAACTATTCATGAGTGAATGAATACCATTCCCCATCCTCTACCGAATACCGTCCCAAACTTCCTGTTCGATCATCCAAAGTCCTGATAGGTCTGGCTCCAGTTCTAGCCTCAGAAACATGACCTTGGACATAAATATCTTGACCTGGCTCCTCTCACTTAATCCTCACAATGACCAGTTGAGGTAAATGGTGTCCCCATTTCACAGATGAGGAAACTGAGACTCAGAGAAAGATAATGATGTTCTCTCACATCAAGCATAATGTCTACTTTTAATAATCCTTGATATTGATTTGTTTAGATTTTCTAATATTCTTGGTCTTAGGTGGTTAGAACTTGAGGCCATGGGTGTCTGCTAGTGCACGAGGGTTTCTAAGAAGTTGGAGTTCAGCCTGAAAGAGCCTATGACAGAGACATCAGCTGTGGAGCCAGTGTCAAAAAAACAATGGGAAAGATAAGAATTAAGTTCAATAGTAAGAAATCTAGTTATGATGCTGGACACTCCACATTCTTGATTCTTTAGTATTCTCCTGGGGTAGAAAGAAGTTGTTTTCTTTTGGGGGGCAAGACCTATAAGCCTGAACCATACTGGGTTGCCAAAATTGGACTTCTTTTGACCTATGTTATGTGTACACACACACACTCATACATACACATACACAAACACACACAATGTGGGCTTGTTCTCACAGCAGTGTTGCCCTCATATTCTTGCCAAACCATATTACTTCTCCCTGAAGACAGTGGATGACTGGGGGGAATACAGTGAATTTTCCACCAAAGGTATACTTGGATAAGATCTAATGTTATCAAAGCAGGAAATTGAGGTTTCTAAATCTTTGGATTGCATAGTAATTTAAACACAAGGCTTGTTGTGACAAAATATAGCATGATCTATCAAAGTTGGTGGGAGGATTTTGTAAAGGAGAGAGAAGAGAAGCTGGTAACTCAGAAAAAGCAAGGAAAATGGAAATCGAAGCTCTCTAATTGGAGCAAGGTGGAAAAGGATTTTTGGAAGCACAGGCAAATGGGAAACAGCAGCATGGGCTCCACCTTGTCACTAAAATTAACCATGCCACGTCTGGTGTCAGCTGCCTACCACAAAGGTAGGTAAATGTGCACCTCTAATGTCCGAGTTTGGGTCTGTT